>NC_133286.1:6184155-6461655 GCF_005239225.2 Populus alba | reverse complement strand
ATGTGTCCTTTAAAAATCTTTCTCCTTTTTTTTTTGCATTTACTTCACATCTCTCTTCCGTAGAAATTCCAAAGAATGTACAAAAAGCTTTACAGGTGCCTGAGTGGAAGAAGGCTTTTTATGAAGAGATGAAGGCATTTGAGAAAAATTATACATGGGAAGTGATGGGTCTGCCAAAAGGAAAGACAACAGTGGGTTACAAATGGGTGTTCACAGTCAAGTATAATGTAGTGGATCTCTTGAAAGATATAAAGCATGATTGGTGGCCAAAGGTTTTACTCAAACCTATGGTATTGATTATCTTGAAACCTTCGCTTTAGTGGAAAAGTTGAATACTTTGAGAGTGCTTATTTCAATTGCAGCAAATCTTGACTAGCCTCTTCAATAATTAGATGTGAAGAATGCATTTCTAAATGGTAAATTAGAGGTGGAAGTTTATATGGATCCACTGCCTGGATTTGATGAACACTTTGGATCTAAGGTATGTAAGTTGAAGAAGTCACTATATGGGCTCAAGCAGTCTCCAAGAGCCTGGTTTGAACAATTCACTCAATCCATAAAAAGGCAAGGATATGTCCAAGCTTAAAGTGATCATACTATGTTTATAAAGCACTCCGATGATGGTAAGATTGCAATTTTGATAGTATATGTGGATGATATTATTCTTACTAGGGATAATGTCATTGAAATGGATTGATTGAAGAAAAGTCTAGATTTGGAATTTAAAATTAAAGATTTGGGTTCTCTAAGATACTTTCTTGGAATGGAAGTTGCTCATTCCAAAAGGGGTATTGTTGTCTCACAAAGAAAATACATTCTTGAGCTCCTTAAAGAAACATTCTTGAGCTCCAATTGATCCTAATTAGAAAATAGGAGATACAAAGGATGGAAATCCTGTGAATACCACTTGGTACCAGAAGTTGGTGGGAAAACTAGTTTATTTACCTCATACCCAACTAGATATTATATTTGCAGTCAACATAGTAAGTTAGTTTATGCACTCACCCAATGAAGTACACCTTGAGGCAGTATATTATATCCTAAGATATTTGAAAAGCACTCTAGGAAAGGGACTGTTCTTCAAGAAGAGTGAGCAGAAGACTATTGAAGCATATACATATGCAGATTGGGCAGGCTCAGCTACAAACAAAAGATCCACATCAGGTTATTGCACCTATATATGGGGAAATTTAGTCACTTGGAGGAGCAAGAAACAAAATGTAGCAGCACGAAGTAATGCAGAAGTTGAGTATCGGGCTATGGTGTATGGAGTATGTGACACAACCAAAAGATTGATGTCTTCTCCCAAGTGCAGGATTGTCGAAGTAATAAATAACCCAGCAAAACCGGGGTCGAACCATAGCGAGGTTAATTGTACAAATTATAAATAACATTAATACAACAACAATAATAACAATAATTGTAATAGTAATAATAATATTAATAGTAGTAGTAGTAGTAGTAGTAGTAATAATAATAATAATAATAATAATACTCGGTACGTGGCGTTGTTATACCTGAAAATGATCTAAAAGATCGGGTCATAGGTTTCCAGCCTATATACTGAGTTTATAAAAAGATCAAAGAGATATATTATATAATATAAACATAATGTAAATAATAATAATAATAATAATAATTATATAAGTAGTAGTAGTAGTAGTAAAAGAAGAAGACGAAGAAATTAATGAGAACTTTAAGATGAAAGATTAATGTAAGGATTAAACAATGATAAAAACAAATTTCAAGGTTAGAGGATCCACTAATGATATTTCAAACAAGTATAGTATAAACTCTTATTATTCAATTGGAAACCACACACAAAGCAGGTTCCAATTGGATGATTTGTCATTAATAGCTCATTATAAATTATTAACATGATCATATTAATTATCTTATTTACATAACACCAAACTTTTAAATATTGTCAGGAATTCATGATGTTAACTTATGTTAACAATAAATCAAGTTCCTTTCATAGCCCAGGTGTAGGTAATACCGTACGGTTGGGCTATGAGAGTGTCAAGCATTTGTTGTACCAAGTGTTATACAACACAAATGTAGATTAACCATTTAACAAGCAAGGTATTAAGAATTAGTAAGATAAAAAGATAAGACATGTTAATATTAAACATTAAGGTCCATGTTGAGTTTACAACATACTTATTCTTACACCATTAGTGTAACCTTTTCACCTTGACATAATAAACTTAGCTAAACATAATGAAGAAGAGAAACATAAATAAACAAAACAAGAACATAAAGAAAATACAAGTTAACTAAGTAAAGGAAAGGAAATGAAAAGCATAAACAAGATATTAATGAAAGCAAAACTTAAAAATTAAAAAAAAAAACTATAAAGAGAGAAATAAAGAGCATGAACTTGATCTGAACAACCAAGCCTCCAAATACATGGAAAATTCCTCCTTTTATAGGCCAAAATTCAGAATTATTGATTTGATGACTAATTGTTGAGTGGGTGGCCAACTCTTGACTTTGTGAAAATCCTTATCTTCTTGTCTGAATAAAACGAAAATGCTAGCATCAGAACTGAGTCCACTTGAAAACATGAAAGTTGCAGGAAATTGTCTTAACAAATCTGTGTAAAAATTTGAGGTCATTTGGACTCTAGAACTCTAGATATGGGCCAAACACTGAACAATGTTAAGGCTGTAGGACAGATTCGGACTTCTCCGTTGTTGCTATAATTTGGACTTGAAAATGACCTTCTTAGATCTTGATGAAAACATGAAAGTTGTAGGCCTATGTCTTACTGAATCTATGTAAAAATTTAAGGTCATTTGGACATCTAGAACTCGAGATATGACCTAATTACCGAACAGTGTTCCAGTTTGGACTGCAGCAACATCTCTTTTCTAAGTTTGGCCCTCTCTTTGTCCTTTCAATTTCCATACTTGAACTCATCAATCAATCCTTTGATTTATGTGATAGGCCTACATTTAAGATGAACATTTACCATATATTAAGGCATTTTATATATTAGACTTGTTATTATAAAACATGTTTTAGTTAAGGAGTTATTGATATTTTAAGTGCAAAATGATAATATAAAACCTTGATAAATATGCACTTTTAAGTACTAATCAGTATGTGAGAGATCATGTGGTTAAAAAAGATTCTTAAAGAATTAAAAAGACCACTAGAGATGTCAATGAAATTATATTATGACAACAAGGTTGCGATTAGCATTGCTCATAACCCTATGCAGCATGATAGAACCAAACATGTTGAAATTGACAGACACTTCATAAAAGAGAAATTGGAGGCTGTTATTATTTGTATGTTGTTTGTTCCAACAACACAATAAATAGCTGACATTCTTACAAAAGGATTGTTCAGATCAAGTTTTGAGTTTCTCATCAACAAGTTGGGCATAATAGATATTTATGCACCAACTTGAGGGGGAGTGTTGAAGATAAGGATAATTAGTTTATGTTTCAAATTCAAATTTAGATTTGAATAAGTTTGTTACGGGAGTATGTTAGTGGTTCCTATTATTTGGCATTTCTTATTTTTATACAATCTGATAGATTAGGATAGACTTATACAGCATTACTTTGGGTATAAACACCTCATGTAACTTGTATTATTTTAAGGTAGAAAGAGATAGAGAAGTTCATACTCTTCTTAAAAACTTTCAAAACACAATAACAAAGTCATATAACAAAATGATTGATAATTCAACACCCTTATTGGACTAGCTTCTCCAGCAATATCTGTGTTTCGCCAGCATTTTCAATCACCCGTTATACTGAGGATGGTTTGGTGTACCACCTAGAGGATGGTGTCTTAGGGCAATTGTTCTTGAAGGACGAGTAATTCCAATATTATGTTCGACCATGCTTTTTCCTTGGTAATAAAGGTGAATCAAAATAGGAAGCATTCATAGAGTAAAACCCTTCTCTAATTGCAACACGTCAATACTTTCGATCTTGAGGTTGAAGAATGTCATGTTAGAAAAATATTTTTCCATTATCATAATATTAGTATTGTAGAAGGCCAAAGGACTTACCTGAGGTTATTTTCTTGTTAAGCCTCTATGTTTATTGAATGCCTTTTGTTTTATTATTTTCCGTTGTAATCCTCCATGATCCATACTTTCATGAAATTGTTTTCCCTATCAATACAGGTTATGACAAGATTTTCTTTGTATTCAACAAGCTTAATATCTTTGTTATTATTTATCTCGAAGATTGGTGGAGGAAGTTGAAACAAGCAATAGCTCTTTGTTTTCACACCAAATGCAAAAAAGTTTCTCTTTTAAGTAAGTCAATAAAGTGAACCATTCATGGAACTTTTGTTATACGATGAAGGGACTCCTCTCATACCAACTTCACTTCATCCAACAACTTTCATCTCTAATTTTTTTAGTTAAACAACTCAGCTTTAATGTAGTGGAACATATATAATTCTTTATCATGAAGATGGAACTTGGGCTTCGAGAATCTCATGATTTTGTAGTGTGAAGGCTTTGATCTTTCAACCATCATGCCGAGTTTCATAGTATCATATCATGTCTTTGGAGTCAGGATCCTTTTCCATTATTTGATAGCAAATATACACACATAATAGCATGGTCCATTGTATGTGTGACATAGTAACACTTTTTAATTTGTTGATGCCTAAATCTTCACATGGTCAGGTAAGAAATCAAATGATATTTCAGGTTGGGGCTTTGGAGTGTTAATCAAAACAAAGAAAACATGATATTCATTCCTGATCATGCTTTGAATAAAAAAAAAAAACCAGAGACAATGTTTGTTCTTCAATTGTGTAGCTTTTTTAAAGTGGACTCATAAGTGAACTTGTTGTACTCCTTAAAAAAAAGTCTACATTCCACAATCTCCATTGACGAATGCCTTCAAATTTCATAAATGATATCCGACATAGGTTATGATCTTAGCCCATGGTAAAATCAAAGGTTTTGGTTGTTGTATTAAACAAAACCACAATGATGCTTCTGGATTGAAAGGTAAACAAATTCTCTTTAAAACTACCAAATTTTGGCAACTCTTAATTCTTCAAGATAAAACTAGATTCTAGGGACCTATACTTCAACCTGTGAACATACATATTAAATATATATGCATTAATATGATAAGCTTACCCTTCAAGGGGTGACATACATTCATAACTCTTGCAAGATGAACTAAAATTTTTATTATTTTTCAAACTCTATAATGAAAATTTTTTAAGTGACAACCATTGTGTCCCTCGTAAATTCACATCGCCGCAACGTCGTAATCTCACGGACAAGGGTAAGACAAGTGTTTTGCCACTTTTATCTCAAAGCATTAGGTTTTGTGATGATATTTGTTCATACATATATTATCAAAGAGAATAGAATAACAAAAAAAATTATTTAAATGCAAAAAAAGAAAGAACAACGTAGAATATCTGCAGGAGCATGAGAAAGATAAACATGTTCAACTGAATAAGAATTATCTTTTGCATTCATTAGCATTTCTTTGCAATGCCATTTTGATGCCTGCAAACGATGCCTAACTAAAGTATTATTATCTTTCTTTATAAAAAGATTAATCAATTTAATTATTTTGAAAACTTGCTATTGAATTTGAAGAAGAGTTTGCACACATAGCGTCGACGTACACATTTGTATGGGACGTGGGAGGTGTCCACATGGGAAGCTCTAAGAATGTCTCTCAAATCGATCGGTGAGAGTTTGGTAATGCCATAATTGACACTAAATATGTGGAAGTTTGGTAGCTTCAACACTGCACCAGTTCAATGCAATGAGCTATCACAATCGGAACCGCTACATAGACAAGGATCCCACCAATTTAGACCAGATCCCATCTGGTCAGACCCTTACCAGATTGCAAACACCAAGACACTAATCAGCTATAAACATTACATGACATTAATTTTACGGACTCGATGTTCTTGTTTATCAACTTGAAGTGCATGTCAATGTGATCACTGTTTATTCATGAGCGAGTGAAGAGGTAATAATGTGACAAGATCACGAGTAAGCGATTGTGCTGTGTAATCCAAATAACCGATGAGGACAAAAAGAAAATGAGGAAAAAAAAAACAAGAAATCAAGATGGGGCCATTGAGACTTGACAGGGTATGATCGCAATCACATAACAACATTGGAGGGTCCACCATCACCGTTGGATTTAATTACGGTCAAAAAATTTGACTTTCTGACCAGACCCTGACCCTGGACCCTCACTTGACCATCTGACCTTTTTCATTTATTAATGCTTTTATAGCTATAGCTAGCTAGGGCTTGGAGTTAAGTTGGAGGTGGAGTTGTTGTGCCCTAAAATAAAGCTCCCTCTTTCTCTCTTTCATTTTCTGGGACCTTAATGTGTACGTACCCACCAGTATCTCTCACAGTTAATAATATGGGAAGCAGACGTCTCGTGAGTCATCGTCTCCCTATACAAACTCTGCGAAGAAGCTGACAACCCTAAATGCACTGCTGCAATATCCACCAGTCATAATATTCTGTCCCTAGCTTGCTCCTCTGTGCATGTGATAATTATACTAGATTACAATATGGTCGGTAGCATACACAAGCTCTACATATGCATGCATGTAAAATATTATAAAATAACATTATCGTTTTATTTCCTATACGTTTACTATTCTTCTTTCACCATGTGATCTTGGAAGTACTTCGGGGTGGAGATTTGAAGGTTTTAATATTCGTTTTATTGGAGAAAAACAATTCGAGAACAAGTCTGATTGCAAATTAATTAATGATCAATTTGATGCTCAAGCAATTATCAATAAACCAAACACATATATGCTTGATTGGCTTTTGGCACGCTACACAGATGAGTGGAACCAAAAGGTTTACTTATATAGGTAAGTTTAAGGTCTAGCAAGAAAGCTGAGTACTTGAGCAATATTGGATTTATTTCTTTTTTTGGTTTGTATAAATTTAAATCACATTCAGGCCGTGCCTGAACTCTTAACAGCATACACGAGACTTAATTAAGTTTGGTGTTTCAACTTTTATTTGTTTTTTCACCATTTCATTTCACCCATTACCATTATTATAACCTTACTAGGAATTAGAAAAAGTTTAAAGAATTATCCGTAACTCAATAATTTAAACTGTAATATGGGGCTTAAATTAATGATTTTATATTACTATTTAACATATTTTTTAAATAAAAAATCTTTTAACTTTAAACTTGTACAAAATTATTATTATCTTATACTTCATTTTTTTTATTTAATTCTAGAGAATGATATTATGAGATTTGAATTTTGGATAGTTTGGTTATTATGTGAGAGTAATGTTAAAATCTAAATGGTTAGGTAAAAGTAATATAAAACTATTATTTTGATTAGAAGTTCGAATCTTACCATCATATTCTCTCTAATTAAATTAATAAATTAAACAAAAAATAATATTGATTTTATACAAGTTTGAAGTAGAAAAGGTTTTTACTTAAAAAAATATATATTAGAGAGTAATATAAAATTATTTATTTAGCCTTACATATTAGTTTAAGTTATTGAGTTGAGTTGGAATGATTTTTTAATATAAAATAGCCTCTTTTTTAATTTCACGCAACTCTTCTAGTTTTGCCTTTCTTTTTTGCTTTCAATTTTTATATGCAATAATGGAGATGGAGTAATATATATATATTTATTATTTATTTTCATATAATCATTACTTATTCATGTAATTTTTAAGACTGTAGTATTAAATAATTATAAAAGATAGTATACTCTCTCTCTCTCTCTCTCTCTCTCTCTCTCTCACACACACACACACACACACACACAGTTCTGATGATTTTTCTTATCCATGAACCGAAGGCTTCTCTGTTCGACCTCATCAAGGAGTTGATCGTTTTATTTTGATATATATAACTTAATTATCCAAGACATATACTACCCGAATATTAAGCCATAAATGAAAAAACAAATCTAGCTGGGCGCATCGAGTCATGCATGATAACAAACATGAACCCTATAAAAAAATGATGAAGCAACAATGACTTGACTTTGTGACATAAATGAATCAGATCAGATTGTCTTAAATGATCTCTGAAAACACTTGGAAGTGTAGAATTTTAGAGAAGCATGTAAGAAGAACATATTTTCTGAGTTTAGGAACAGAGTGTTTGCTTAAAACCTGATCATCTCTGGCTGCATGAAGGCTGGTTTGAAGATTTCTTGCTGTTAAAAAGCGATTTCCAAACATAATGAGAAGCCCTGTTGTATTCATAAGTATAAATACAAAGGATGTCTATACTCTGAAATGTTCGTTCTCGCCATCCATCCTGGTCAAAGAGGCTAGAGTTGGAGTTAATGTTTGCTATCATGTGGAGTGGCAGGACATTCCCTATGACTAAGGGTAGAAAAATAATTTGACCAATAAAAGAAATATCATTAGTTATGATGATGTGAAATGTTCCTAAGTGTTAAAATAGCTAGCATCGATCTTTTTGGTAATTTTTTTTGCTTTATTTGAATATTTTAGAATTCCGCTCTTGTTGCCTCAAAACAATGTTAGTCGAAACAATAGTTTAACAAAGTTTATTAATATTGTTTTCCTAGAATCAGAGTGTTCCATAAAGTTTTTTTTTTTAATTAAAAATGACAAAATACCACAGCTTAGTTTATATAAGAGTATACAATACTAATGTATTTAACTGAGATTTTCAATTAACTACATCAATTTAAAAATTTAAATTGTTGAAATCATATTAAATTTTGATATGATATGAGAATTGTTTGACCAAATCCCTCATCAATTTGAAATCTAGCAAATTTCAAGTTAAAAAATTCTTTACTTTTTTTTTTTTTCTTTACTTTGATGGAAGATGTTGAAAAGAAAACAAGAAATAAATTAGTCGGCAAAAAAGTACTGGTTAACGAAGGAAACAATCAAACAGCAAAGCTTAGAAAAAACGAAAAATCCCTCGTCTCCTTCTAAACTTTGCTTAGCCAACTAATATTCAGCTACCTCATTGCCGCCTTTCCCTTAGAACATGATAAAACCTTACCATTTAATTTCAAAGACTTGACTAAAGACATTGAGAATTAAACACATTCACCAAACTCTATGGTTTGATACTTGATCGATTTCTAATCTAATGAATTGTTTTTATCAAAAAAATCAATTTAATTTAATAACTTAAACTTTTAGGTGAGGTTTCAAAATATGATTTATAATATTCTATAATACACTCATTTAATAAAAGTTTTTTAAGATTGAAACTTGTACATGTTTATATTATCTTATACTTACTTTTTATTAAATAAATGAAAATGATAAGATTTGAACTCGTGACCGTTTGGTTATAAAGGCTCTGATGTCTTGTCAAAGAATCAATTGAACCCAATAGTTTAAGTTTTTAGATAAAGTTTCAAGATATGATTTATATTATTCTCTATTAACTTTCAACCTACTTAAAACACCTAATTGTTAACCTGCTAAATATAAGAAGTTTGGCTAATTTTTGTAGCACTCTTGATAGCAATAGCTTCCGTCCTATTGGAATTTCTAATACATGTGGACGATGAGAAAACACATAGAAACCAACGGCATGATCTTTCCCTTGACAAAGATCTTCCCCTTGACAAAAAATCCCCATTGCTAAAACAAATCATTCATAGATAAAGACACTATATTCATTAACCAAAGAGCTTTCACTTATATTATTTGCCGACAAAAGTTTTGTGTGTGGATAATTCTTTTTATTGATATTTTATTTTTTTGTTTGTTAAAAAAAATTGAGAAAGAAATTAAATTCCTATTGGTAATTATGTTGATAACGTGAACAAGGAAAAACTGACATGGTGTTACTATTTTAAAATAAGTCAAACTATGATAATAAAATGTTTTTATTATTTGGTATTTTATTAATGAAATGGTATTTTTTTGTTTTGGAATTAATTACATTATAAAAATTTTAAAAAATTAATCACATGAATCCGCATAGTATTTATATATATCAAAAAAATATAAACAACCCCATAATAATAACATAAAAAAAAGTGAATATAATTCATAAACCCAACACATCTTTAATTAGACGTACGAACTTTGTTAATTAAAACATAATCTTGAACACAACAGCAATAGTAAAAAAATACAAAATAATAGTAATTCCAATGTCAACAGCATGTGTAATGCATATTAATTTTCAACTTTACTTGTAGCAATTAACATCAATTAAGGAATCATTAATTTTAAGTCATTGGAAAGCTTAAATTAATGAGATCCCCTCCAATGGAAAAGGAGGACCAGAGAAGGAAAGCGGTAGACAAGGAACAAAGGAAGGAGTCAGCGATACAAAGTCATGGACTCTTGTATTTTTCTGGCTTAACCATATATGTATGGCAGTATATATGATCCCATCCGTTGGGGCTGACTATGGGTCTCGGCGTTTTGGATGCTCATTAGACGTCTGCCCTTTTGACTTGTCATGGATATCAACATCTTATTTTTAGCATTTTCCCCTTTGTTTTCCTTTCTGGTTCATGCCGGGCTCTTTTATCAACTGTTCTCGTTTTATCAAAAGGAAAAATAAAAAATAAAAGGAGGGGAGATTTAATCAAAGCCCAATTCCTTGGACTAGTAGTAGAGGGTTAAGCAAGTGGAACCCAACCATCAATATTTGCAATATTGAGAGAGAGAGAGAGAGAGAGAGAGAGAGAGAGAGAGAGAGAGAGAGAACGAAGAAACTAGGAGAAAGACATGATTAATGGAGAAACAATTTGATAGGTTTAATATTCTTGGATGACACTTGACTTGGCAAGATGCCCGAGAACAAAGAAACTAGGAGAAAGACATGATTAATGGAGAAACAATTTGGTAGGTTTAATATTCTTGTATGACACTTGACTTGGCAAGATGCCCGAAAGATTCATCCATTAGCTTTTGTCATGGAGAGGAATGATCTATGTATTTAGTTGATGTTACTACATGTAATATAATAGGAGACGGCAACCCCAAATACCCCCAAATGGGGCTAGTTTAAGATTGGAATGTTTATTTATACAACAAAGGTAATCCACCCATTTTTCTTTTCTTTTTTTTTTGGTGATTATGAATTTAGTTCACTCTTCTTTGAGTAATCAAACCCACAATCCCCCCCTAGCCCCATTGATGCTCATTTCTTCATAGATTGGAAATATTAAAGGAAGCCTGGAATTTATTTATTTTTTTGTGGAATAATGGAAGGGTTGAAAAAAGTTGTGCGGTTTAGAGACAAAGGAAGCAATCGGACCTTTGTTGAAGCTCCCAACACATGGAAGGCAAGGAGATTCTAGTTCATTCAATGTTACAAAGACCATCCAAATTTTTTTGCAGTTGTTTCCGATGAATTCTCAACTTGTTTCCATGCCTATATGTCAAACGTGTGTGTGTTCGAAACCCTTTCTGTACTAACATTTTCGTTAAGAAAAAACAGTTGGACAGGGTGTGTGGTTAGGACATGTTCTCTAGCTGATAATGATACATATTAACAGTCCAATCTGTCGCTTGTCTAATTGTTTGTTCTGTCCGACATTCTCTTCCATCATAGAATAGTATCGATTACAGAGAAGACGACTCAATGGCTGGGAGATGCATCAAGCGAGGTAATCAAAACATCGGGCATTCAGACCCCTCCCTCGGAGTAAATGTGTCTTTCTTTCTTTTCTGGAACGTGAAAAGAGGAATCAGACAAGATTCCCAGACCTCCTCAAATCTTGGTTAAGTCTGTTAATTCCATCTTCCGATTATGATTATTCAGGCCAAAACATTAGTGATGTTCGTCTGGAGTCTCCATGGCAACATGCTGTCTTGACAGTACCAGTTCCCAAGTGCACGCTGTTATGGTTTAGAATTTGATGACATGCCTCTCATAAACCAAACTGGCTTGCTGCAGGAAGCTCAGTTGCTCGAAGACCTAGCTACATGGGAGGCAACCATTTTAAAGGAAAACTGAGGATGGTGATGCCCTAGTATTTTTTTTATTATAATACTTTACTAGGTTTTTTTCTATTTAAATATAATATATTTTCATAGTTTATTTTTTCTATTGGAATGGGATTGATTGCAGCTTGTTTGAGATTGAGTTTCTTCGAGGACGCCTGTGCCTAGCATGGATTCTTTGAAGCGCTGCCTCCCGCAATGCTGTAGGTGCCTTCGGGCTGGGAAAGAAATACCAGTTTGAATCCCATCCCATCCCCCGGGCTATCTCCTAAGGAAGGGAGAGTCAAAAGAATTTCAATCAGCTGTAAGGTATTATTAGAGTTCTATGGTGTAAATTTTTTCGACAAGTGTAGACATTAAGAAATAAAATTAAGTATTTTAAGAGACTCTTGGTCAATGAGGATTTTCTCCTTATCCTTGCTTCTCACTGCGTAAGATGGAATCAAGTTGGTGAAGAAAGCAAATAAATGCTCTATCAACTAACTACACAGCATTTTCAGTGCGCATTGCACCGCAGAACTCTCAAAAAAAAAAAGAATGAAGCATGTCCAGTAACATGCATAAAGGAGACGCCAAAACACAAGAAAGAAGACAACTGATAGCTGAAATTCGCTCAGCAACATACACCAGGATTGAAGGAAAGAAATTAAGACTCCCTAAATAAGATTAACAGTTTCATTACAACAGCTACATCATAAAAGAACATAAATATACAAAGAAGATCAAAGCAGGAGGGAGTGTCAGACAGGAACAGTAAATTGAAATGGGTGAAAACAGAATTTTAAAGATATTTAGCAAATCACATCAAATGTGCACTTGCAGGAGCCCTCACCCAGATAGAACACCAATAAAGAATCTACCTAAAAATTTGCTGGGACCTGACAATTCTTTCAGGGCTTTTGCCTCGTGGAAAATGGTCCCATCAGAAGTGACAAGAACTTTATGTATGCTATGACGCCTCTAAACTAAATATTTCATAACACATTAGATGTCACAGGTTGAGTAAAAATTTGGTGAGTGGCAACTGATAGTAATGTACATACAATATGCATGGTCCAAGGTAGAAGGCATGACCAAAATACTAAATTGGATCACCTGCTTTTTGACTCATTCTCTGCTAGCTTCTTCCTTAGATCCTTGAGTGCGTCAACAACCTCAGAATCAAGATTATGTTTTAATAATCTACCCTGAAAGGAAGTAGGCCTGAGCAGATAGATAAACAAATTAACCACTTCGATAGAGAAAGTTCTTTGGACTGAATGATATATGCATTCAAGAGAGAGTTAAGTCACTTGAGATAAATTGAAGGTTCAATGCAATTATAATCAATTAAAGCACAGATAGGGTTTGATACCAAGCACCTCTTTTTTCTTGACTCAAAGGCCAACCTTTCTCATCAAAGAAATCAAACTGATAGACCAAACTTTTCATCCAGAGATTTATTTTACCTTTTAATTTATACTATAGAGTTTTTTTTCATGATTTTCCTTCATCGGATCAAACTAAATAGACAGTAGGTGATATCATTGAAAGGCTTGAAAGAGAAAAAATATTTGCACAAAATGTCAAAGGCTTTTCATCTATTGGGGCACCTGCAAGGATTTCCTTTGTTCAAATGAAGCTAAATAGGCTGGTAGGTGGATATCATTGTTAGACCTACAAAAGAGGAACAACAACTTTTTACAAGATGTGATGTACTTTCATAAGTCGGGGTTCTTGTAAGGATTTCAAATTAGTTGGGATTCCTGAAGCCATATCGCTAGCCAGCCTGTATGCATCAGCAAAACAAAGCTTGAGCTTAAACTCTTATTTTTAGCTCAAGAATGTTAACATTGGAAGGGACAGTTCTACTACATGCAGACTTGAATAAAGGGCAAGGTTGTATTCTACTGTGGAGTTGGGATTTAGTGCTGACTAAGGACCGAGGACTCTGTATATTTTATTCAAATACAACTCATAGTTTCTTTTGACCCAGCCATTCGAGACCAACAATGTCTCATCTTCTTATACTTTTTTATTAGCAGCAATAAAATGTTCCTTAATTTATTTCTAATTTAAAGCACACCTTAGTTCTTGAAGTGCCCTCTCCACCTCTTGCTGTGATGTCTTTATCTACAATTATAACATTGAAAGAAGCTGAATTGCAAATGGCAAAAACAAAACGATAATTTGTTACACGGAAAATTCAAACATCAAGCATTTACAAGAAGACAAAACAAAAGAGTGCCTCACCTCAGAAACCAAGGCCTTGCAACTCCAAATAAAGGCTCCCTGCCACAACGGTATAAAACAAAAGTATCAGGAAATTACCTGACCATCATAAGCCCCATGTTAAAGAAGAAAAAAAGAATTTATATAGCTTTGTACTGACCACAAGGTCATGTCCTCTCACAACACAATACAAAAGGATTGTTTTAATTTTCAAGAAACAATATTTAATATGAAAAGGACCAAAACAGGAAAGCATGCAACGGGATAAGACTACAGAGTTATTTCTAAAATTTTCTGAATTGGATTGGGGGCGCATTTACAGAAAGAGAAGAAATTTATTCCAAACTGGGGAAAAAATTATAGTAACACACTTACTTTGGCACAAGTTTTCTCAAAGGGAGCTAGCAGAAGATGCAATCTTATGATAAGTAATTACTGCCAATGGACTGGAAATATAATAGCATGGTCCTCCTTGCATTGTCTCGAAACAAGTTTAAATAAGGCCTCTCTCTCTCTCTCTAAATAAATAAATACATGTGCGTTGTGCATGCATGTGCTTCGAGTGTCTAGAGAGAGAGAGAGAGATTTGGAGCTAAAAAAGTAATCAAATTTACTAGATCAACAAAAGTCAATACAAAGAGATAATCAATTTATAAGGGAAATGCATACTGCTCCATGTGCTGCATGCTGCTGAATATGATCAGAAGTAACGACCCATACTTTTGGACATCCATCCTCCTTCAAGGCTACAACCTGTTAGAGAAATAAGATTCCAATGCTAAGCACAAAGGATGACAGCTAACACACGAGACAGAAAAAGGCAAGAAAATTATCTTCAAGCACATCACCAGTCTTCAAACAGATAATGGCATAGTAAGGGCAACCACATTTACTGCAGATATGAACAAGTTGAATCAGGATGTGAAACTCTTGCATGAAGAAAAGAGACCTGGACCCAGAATCTTATTAGTTCTCCACATTTGACTAAAAAGATCTCCCTGACAAGCAGATAGAGCAAAACCTGGTTTAAGATTTTCCTTGCAGGGGACAACAAGATAAGAAAATCCTAGACTGTGATAAATGGATTAAGATTTTGGTTAACGGAAGTAAATGTGAAATTCATGGCCCAAATGTAGTATAAAGAAATAGTTGGAAGAGTAGGGGTAGGGAAAATGATGACATGACACCAAAACAAAGAGAAAACTCTATGACAATTACCTCTAGCTGATAAATAATGGTGTATATCAAGAATTTCTAACATCAGTGGTCATTTCTTTTCTTCTCCATTTTGATATTATTAGGAAGCTTTTAGGAATTAAGTTTCCCAGCAGTGGTAACTTTTTAACATCACACAAACCATCTGCCTCCACAGGAAACATGGAATGGAATTGGGACCCAGGACCTCTAATATAGAACTAGAGATAAAGCCATGGGAATGTCTCCGTTGGAACATCACAATGGCAGTTTAAAGAGAAGATCTTAATTTCCTTATCAACTTGACATAAAAAAAAAATACCTCTTTTTCAATCCACGCATCAGCACAAGATTCACCTGTGAAAATCACATCGACACTGCAAATTGCAGATGTTTTGTATAAGAAAAGAACCAATTATATCAACAATACACAGCAAGACATTTGATAACATATATAATTGAACAAACTAACACAAATCATTCTCAATCAATATTAGATAGCATGGTAAAAAATGATAGTCGGGGTAAACAATAACACCTTCAGTAATAATACTTATCTTTCATACAAAATAAAGGAGCACAGTCCCATTACATTTACAAAACCAAAGATCTTCAACCTACAATAAACACTAAATCTTTGACATTCTGGTCATTCAGAGGAAGCGACAAGTATAATTCAAGTGCATGTGCAAGCGCCTGTGCATCTAATTGCAAGATCAGTAACTCAACTCAACTAGGCCTTAAGTGCTATGATCAGCCTATTTTCTAAAATAAGCATATTGTTATGAAGCACAAATGGATTTCTTGATGGATCCTATTTTATATAGATGATAAAATCTAAATAGTCATCCAAAGAGTAGATTATCACAAAAATTGGTAATTATAGATTAGGATTATAAAAGTACCCAACAAAATTTTCCTTGTGCGTAGGCAGCCCTGACATCATGGCATCAAAGACAACTACCACTTTCACATCTGTAAATGTTTCAAAGTTAACAAAGATAGAGGCATCAACATTTAGAAAACAAGTAAAAGGATGAAAGATGGAATTAAGTTTCAATGTTACTCAAGAAACTAGGAGCAAATGACCCAAAACCAACAGAAAATAAGGATTTAAAGTGAAGAGTCGCTAATTAACTCTTCCAGGTTCATGAATATCAATTCCTTGTGGTTATGGTCAAACATCAAAAGAGGACAGAAGCATACTAATATTCAATCAAGCAAGGGCCAAGTTGTAACATGCAATATATGATGGGACATGTAACGGTCATCCATAATCGATCTTAAATTGGGCAGTTCTATAGGCACTTCACTTTCAAGTTTATGAAATCAGCAATTTAATTGTGATAACATTTACAAGTACATAAAAAAAATAATTGTGCAATACATTAAGTGCAGTTTTTTAAGAGAGCACTAGTTAACTGTAGTTTCCTAATTCTACTCATCATCTTGAAAGGTGCTGAATTATCATAAGAAATAATTGTGTTCCAATTTGTTCCAAGAATAGCTGATTTTTTAGACAAACCCAATAGGCAATGAAACTCTACTGGATTCAATCAAAATTGAAAATATATTCACAACAAAATAGAACTGTCAGGTCTCGAAGTTCCAGAACTCTTTGCCACAAAATTCTTGTCCATTTGAGAATGTGTATTAACAGAATTCACAGGTTATTACATTATTACATGCCAATTATAACCGTTGTGTTAGAATATTTATTTTTATGATGTTAATTTTGCATTAGTGTTTTAAGGGGTGAAGTGAAAACTCACTTATTTGTTGCCCCATTGACAATTGACCATGGAAAATAAATTTAGAAAGACAAATAAGGTAGGGGATGAAATATCTATCAAGTTTCTTCAAGAAAATGATAGTAGAGCTTTTCTAATCACAGTTATTATTCTCATGGTCCTCCCATCATAGTTAATACCCCTTAGAAGAAAAAGTATAATGATGGGTGCCTACATGTCCAACCCATCTAGGTATGTCTAAGTTCTATCAAGGAACACAGCTATCAGAAACCTTTATTATGTCTACACAGAGGGTAAATTGGCCTGAGGTAGCAGAAAGTAAGACTAAAATATGTTCCAAATGGTTGACGCATAGGAAATTGAAGGCAATATCAAGTCTTGCCAAAAGAGCACAAAGTGCAAACCTCTGGCCAAACTGAATGCTACAAGTTCATCGATTAACTTTTGTCGTGCAATGTCAAGTCTTCCATTCACAAAATGTTTCTTCAGTTTCGCCCAGTATCCACATACATTATACCCATCAACAAGCAAGACAGGGACTCCAGTTTCTACAATCTGGTTCGTACTGTAAATCATAGTTAGCAGAGCAAAGAGCAATGCTTTTCCAAGAGGCTTAAAAGTGGATGCTGAAAAAAAAATAAAAAAAAATAAAAGAAGGAACCTGGAAAGAATATTACTAGTAGAGACTCAAGGTAGGATCACGGTAGAGCTCTGTGTCCTCTGGAAGGTCCTCCTTCTCCACCTTCTTTCTGCGGTAACTAGTAGAAGGCTTAGGTGTGCTAGACTTCCTCTTTTGAAACTCCTACAAAACCCTTCATCGGATTAGATTACGGGCAGGAATCCCACAAAGGAGATGCATATTTCCGTAAAACCGACCTTCCATAACTTTAGAAACTGCAAATTCTGCTTGACGTTTGATGTGATTCTTGGAGGAGCTGGCTCAGAACCCTGTTAATGAAATGACATTTACAAATGCACAAAAATCGTTAGACGTCAACCTTGAATAAGTTTCTTAGACCAAATCCTCTTCAAAACTGTTTCAACCCACTGAATAATATATTAGCTCAATCTGATGATATGATCCTTTGAACAAAGATTTCCATTGTTGTTCAACATAAGATATAAGATACATCTGTATTCCCTGATCATATTCAATTTCAATCCAACTTGGGGGATCATATTCATATTAAAAGAATTATTTAGCTAATTCTCAGGTGAACCATACACTTCTTGATGTAAAATCTATTATTGGACCCCCCCCCCAACAATAAACCTTATTGTTTTCACATCTCCAGCCATGTACATTGATGCAGCTAGCTGATAAATAGGTGTTAACATGACAGAAACAGAATCATGCATATGGCGGGGGTGCAATGGCATAGAGGAACTACTTATAAGAAGGGCAAAAAAATACAGACTGTCAAAGTTGTTATTGAAAGGGACAGGAAATAGAGAGTAGAGCAAAGGGAAATAACTAACCTTATTAGGAGAAGAGGCAGGCTGGGATTTCTTGTTTTTGGCCATTAGAATAACAACCCTGTAGTTGTTGTAATGGTGGCAAGAAGAGGAAGAAGCACCATATGGAGATGGTACTGTAACTGCTTTCATGGATGGACCCACACACTTTGCTACTTCTTCTTCTTAATTGAATAAACAATTGGTATTGCTGGGGGTCTTGGAATTTTGACAATCTAATCTACATGGAGATAAGAGTAGTAGGAGGCTTGTAGCAGTAGCAGGAGTCAGTTGTGAAATTAAATGTGGAAGAGGAAGATAAATATGAGGTTATTAGCTGGGCAGGCAGGACAGGACAGGACATCGAATGTGAACCACAACAATCCTCTCATGTCTCAGCATCTCCCTCCCTCTCTCTCTCTCTCTCAAAAGACAACTTTCATCTCTTCTAACACGCAAATTTAACAAGGCCCTGAAACATTTTCCTTTGCTTTTGGGTCTGTTCCTACTAGCGATGGATATGTTTATGTTTTTACATTTTGGGCTTTTCTCTACTTTGTGGACTTCGTGATTAGGCTACTCAGCCCATTATAAATAAGTTTAGGGACTATGGATTTGTGCATGTCTAATGTATTTGGTAGGCCGAACCAAGCTAGTTTTAGCACTTTGGATAATCCATATGATACGTGGAAGAAACCTCTTTTTGTGTCATATAATAGCATGTTTGGGACTTGTTTAATGCCTGCATTAATTGAGCATCCTTCGTGGCTTTGGTGGAAAAGATGAAGAAAGATTTCAACTATTTTGTTTTATTTGATTATGTTCAAGCCTAAATAAAGATTGTTGTCATATGACTTGAACCAAATAGAAGTTGTATGGTTCTTTTGGTACATATATCTATATCTTAGTAGCTCTCTTTTAGAATCCACTAGACAACAGAAGTGACTTGGGTTGAAAAACTCTTTCATTGGTTAAGTTAGCTATTCCTTGGTTTAAATAGAATGAGGCAAAGGTGGAAATGATGGTGATAGATACTGAGATGGACCATAGAAATGGCTTGAAATTCTTAGGGAACAAAAGAATAAGGTCAAAAGGAAGAGAGAACTTTTTCTTCTAAAGCTTACAGGAAGGTGATAGCTAAAATCAATGAAAGATTTTCTTTGAACATCTTTAGTACAAAAGTGCTGAATTGTTTGTAAACTCCTAAAGCGAAAATGAGAAAAAGCAATCAACTTGAAAATAAAATTAGATAGAATGACATTATCAAAATATTTGAGGCTCTAACAAATATTTAAAAATCTTTATTGAATGTATGAATATTATAATTCACTTGTTATATTTTCATTACTAGGCATTTATTATTTTAAATTATCTTAACTTATTTTATTTATTTATTTATTGTTACAAGGCTAACCTTAAGCTAAGACTTATTCAAGAAAAGCCTCTTCATCTGAACAATCTTAGAGAGAGATATACAAGAAAGATATAACAATTGAAACTCAAGTCAAGAGTTCTAATGAAAAGGTTTGAAGATGGAATAAAAAGATAAGGGAAATGAATATTGATGATATTGATGAGTTGCAAGTAAATAGAGAACTTCCATCCCTATAACTATGAAAGAGCTCTATAAACACCAAGAACACAAGGTCCGTCATCATCTTCTCTAGCATTGTCTGTAACTTCAACTTCGAAAGGTATAAAACAAAATATACAAATAGTAGGTGATTATTCTTTGGAATTTAAAAAGATGACTAGTGCAATGAATAATATTTTACAAGTTATTATGAACAAAAATTATCAAGTTTGGAAGTTGGCTAAGATAATTAAATACATGATGAAATTAGGATTAGAGGGATTACATCTTTTTGAAACGATTGAACAACTTATAGATTATCTTAATTTTATTGGAATATTTTTTAGATACGCGAAAGAGCTACTTGAATGATTGAAAAAAAATAGGGTTAACAATATGTTATTGAGGAGTTGAAGTAAAAAAAGTTGGAACTAATATTTATGCAATTGTCATAAATTTATTTATGCAATTATTAAAAACTTATTTTGTATGGTGATATTTCTTGGATTATTAGAAATAAGAATTGTGGTATCTTTATTGAGTTAATAACATTACACAGAATTATTCTAGGCAAGCATCATATAGCTATAAATGCTACATATTAATTAATTGACCATATCCACTTGCATTTCCCATTGGGTTAGTTCCTCTTGTGAAGAGAACAGCTCAATTAAGGAAGGTCATTACAAGTATTGTATATTTGGTTTCTAGAGAAAGTATAGTTTCTGCAAGTTTGAGCTAAAAATGAGACAAATAAGGAGATCAATAGAGTGGCTGTTCGATTGGTACTTGTAAAAGAAGCATGGGACTAATAATACTATAGTGAAATTGTAAGGCCTTTTTCTTCTCTTTCAGGGAAAAGCAAGTTTCAGTATTTGATTATTATGCACAAGTAATAAAAATAATTTAAGAGCAAAATACTTAAAATTACTAACATGTATTTCAATCATTATTATTAAATTCAATTATATCATTTAGTATTTTATTTTAAATATAAGAATTATAGTATATCATCAATTAAATTCAAATTAAACATCCTATTATAAACTTTTGGTTCTTCCCACACAGTCTGAAATTGAAATTAAATGAAGAACAAGGTTTTCGTAATCTATTCGTCTTTAAAACAACCATTTGCGTCTGAGCTGTTCGGATACAAGCATACAAGCGAGCCAATCAAAGTGAGAATTTTACAGCAACAATATTCTCTGATCAGAAATCATATGCAACTCTTACAGTGCTCACTAAATGTTCAAAAGCAAAGAATTCAACGCATTTACAGTTCTGATTCAACATAAGCTACAAAGTACAAACAACACAAAAAATAAATAAATAAATAAGCAAATCATACTCGAGGAAGTAACATTCAACCATTTACCGAGCCCATAGTACACTGAGCTCACAGTGGCTCTACCTTCGGATCTGGAAAGCCCTCACTGTATTCAAATTAAGGAATCGTTGCTATGCATGTATGGATGTTTAGCACTTCCCTTGCTTACATCGTCATAACTTGCCGACGTCGATGCTGAATCCGCGTTGGGGTTCAGACCAGCAAGCTGCAAGATATTCTCTATCTCGTTCACCACTTCACCCATTGTTGGCCTGTCTCTTCCATTCTCTTGTACACATTTTAGGGCAACATCGACAAACTTATCTAGACCTTTTAATGTTGTGTCCAAACCAATGCTTGGGTCAAGAAGTTCGCGGAGGTTATATAAATCTTTTGTTCTATCCAATGCCATCTTTACCTCTCTCACAACGTACTTTCCTCGTTCTATTGGCCTTCTTCCGGTTAATAGTTCCAGCATTACAACTCCAAAGCTATAAACATCACTCTTCTCTGTTAGTTGCAGGGTCATGTAGTATTCTGGATCCAAATAACCCTAAAAAAATGCAATGATTATTGCAATCAGTTCTATCATCCATTCTGATCATATCAGATGCTGCATATCATTTTGTTAAATGAATCATAGTTTACGACAAAAAAAAAAAAAAAACAGTAAGAAATAATGGTATTGTGCAGATGGAGTGAGGTTATGGAGGAATTGACCATCGTCCCTTTCACCTGAGTGGTAACATGACCCCTTTCACTGTCTCCCATAAGCTTGGAGAGGCCAAAATCGGCAACTTTTGCATTTAAGCTTTCATCTAATAATATGTTGGTTGATTTTATGTCCCTGTGGATAATGGGAGGGTTGGCAAGTTCATGCAGATAGGCCAAGCCTCTTGCTGCACCAAGGGCCACTTTGAGTCTCCTCACCCAATCAAGCCTGATTCCTGTCTTCCCTGCTTGGATTGGAAAGAACGAAGGAAAATGAGCGGTTAATGCAGTTTTGTCTACGTTTATATTATATCTCATTATGCAGAGGGATTAAAGCAATAAATATCATTTTTATCGTTTGATGCTTGAGACCGATAATCCTGAAACACAGGACATCTTGGCTGGTATTGGAAGATGGCAGTTATTATGCTTATGCGAAGCACTTAAATTTGGATCTTGCGATACGAGGTATACTACTTTAATGTTATATGACATGCACGAAAATTTCTCAAGAAAAAAAAAGTGTAAGATAGCAAACTCCAAGTGACTGGTCCTGAAGAATCAAATTGAAGAATTGAGAGGTCGTAGGACCTGATGAAAGTACCTGATAGGCTTTCCATGAGACTTCCATTTGACACAAACTTGTATACGAGCATTTGTTCACCTCTTTCTAAGCAAAAGCCTACAAGGCTTACAACGTTTCTGTGGTGGACTCTGGATAAAAGTTCAATCTCAGTCTTGAATTCCAGCCCAGGCTGCATCCATCCTCGCAGAGCTCGTTTGATGGTAATTAGTTTTCCAGTAGGAAGAACTCCTCTATAAACCTGCAAATGTTATCACGTTTAACTTGATGTTTTGGACAGAGGAAAAAAAAATCAATGGGAATGATTGTTTTTGCGTCAATGAAATAGAAAACGAATTTACATCCTTTCAAAATGATCATGTCAACGACACAAATTTTAAAAGCGGCAGAAAATACTTGAAGTGCAGAATGAAAAGTTACCTGGCTGGGAAGGTGAGAGCATAATTGTGTTATTTTGAAAAAGATTTTGAAAACATCTGTCATGCTAGCAAGCAAAATTGAAAGCAATTTATGTGTGGGGGCACAGATCTCTTTCTCCCCGATGATTGAGGATAAGATTGGCATAGTGTATTTTAGAAAACCTGGTCAAGTGTGGTGAAGTTGTAATGTAAGAATTATGATTGACAAAAATCCAAGTGTTGTGAACCAGTTCCGACTAGTTTGAGATTCAGGGTTTTCTTTGAATGTTTATGTGAATAAATGTTATCAGTACATCATGAACATGGATAGATCAAATGCAAATAAATATCCATTTGCAGATAAGATGTGATAGGCTTTCAGAGAGGGAGAGAGATAATCAAACTTAACCTTTCCATACCCCCCAGAACCAATGTCAATGGTTTCTGAGAAGTTGTTGGTGTATTTTTTGAGCTCTTCAAAAGAGAAGCATCTGGCTCCTTTTAATTGAGGAACACTTACAACACCATTCTTTGATTCCCAGTGTGCTGAAAATGAAACAAAATAAATCCAAGAAATTCCTTGAGTGCAATTGCCAAGTAAAAAACACAAATCCTTTTCATACCAAAAGGATTGTTTTGTTGAATTGCTTTTTCTGCTTTCTTTTTTTGACCAAAAGCATAAAGCCCAGCACCAAGCAATAGCAACAGAAGGACAGAGCCACCAGCCGCAGCTCCGATGATAGCACCTGTGCTTGATGACTTTTTTGATCCTCTAACTTCTCCTGGATGAGAAGAAAGAGGGAGAGAGGGGAGAGCGGTGTTACAATAAGAATCGGAGAAACAGCTGGGGGTAAGTTTTTTTCTTTCAGTTCTGTATCAGTTATGAGACTACCTGTGAAATGCAGATACGTATCACCAATAAAAAAGAAAGGTCCGAACTGCGCTGGAGGCTTGAAAGTCAGGCTGCTTAGCATAAAACCAATACTTGAAATTGCTGTTCTATTGAAACGATCTTGGCCAAATGGAAACACTTGCAGATTCAAATCAAGGTACTGAGACAGATCTTTTCTTGGTTGACTTAGACGAACTGAATCCACAGGAAATTGATGGGACTTGAATGAATTCATCAAAGACTTTTCGAGAACACTGAAGTAAGTGATGTTTCCAAGGTCTGAGAATGAAGGAGCTCTGAACACTAGAAGTCCTGTGTATGGAAATGCACATTTACAGTTGGGACTGGAATGCTGTGTAGCAAAGCAGGATGCAGGCACACAGTTATTTGGAGGCGTCGCGTAGGAAGAATTGGGTTGGGAGACGGTGCAGTAACTTTTTGTCACTCCTGTTTCCCGACATATTGGGTTGTCTGCAAGTCTGCAAAATTTAACAGACACACAAGATAGAGAGCTACTAACAAGAAACATATATCCCGGCAATTTGACTTTCTCAGGGTACTAAAATGTTGTTTCCCAGAATAATGAAACATAAATCAAGAATCTGGCTTACATTACACTCACTCCTTCTCCTCCCAGTCTGGTAGTGTAGGCAGAAATTTTATTTTTTCGCAAATCAATCAATGCTAGTTGGTTTCCGTGGCCTGTTCCAATATCCAATGAGCCACTGAGCTGGTTATTTCTTGCATCCCTGTCACCAGAAGTCAAGTCAGGTACCGACCAGCCATGCCATAACATGTAAATATCAATCTAAACCTATCTTCTGTGAATCCATGAAAGGAAGCAGCTAATTTTCTGTACAGGTTTCCAAACATCAATGGAATGAAATGTTGAACAACTTAATGCTGGCTCTTACACAGTCTCTAAATGAGAAAGGCTGAAGAAGTCAGCAGGAATCTGTCCTTGAAGTTGTGTTGTTTCCATCACCCTGCAATAAGAAGATGACACAAATTGAGGTGCTGTCAAAGATTGATAATAAAGAGTATTAAGCTGTAAGAAGTTTAATACAGTTATCCCTTATTTAAGAAGATATCGCTTCCCAAGATTGGAGATTTGGACTCCCAGGTTTTCAAGTGTTCAATAAGAATTTAACAGGACTTCGTACCAAAAAAATAAAATAAAAATTCAATAAGAAGATAGTACAGAAAGCCATATGTTATATGACAAAAGGGCAGGAAATGAATGACTACACGGCCCAAACATTATGCTACTGAAAGGTATGTGTGGTGATAGGTGATTGGAAATAAGAACTCCTACTTAATAGGGAAATCTTAATTTTCTTCTCTTCTTTTCTTAAATCTCTATTGTTAAAACATGATATTAACAATGTGGTATCGAAGCAGTGATCCAATGCTACAATAGTGGAAAATAACAAGATGAAGAACCTGAAGAAACATGGTAAAAGGTGGATAAACAAAACACTGATATAAAAAGTTATATTCTATTGCAGAGGATTAAGTATAGAAGAATGACCACCTCAACTCAAAACTAGATTGTTGCAATGTTGAGGTCACACAAATTAATTACTCTAGTTTAAACATATAAGATAGTATAGTAAGGAATTGATCCCACAAGGAAGATCTAATTTAGGTATTTATGCTAAATAATTCAAAGTTTGGGATTTTTAAGGTTATCTAGACTATATAATAAACAAAATAAAGTAATCAAACTAAATTAAACAAACTAAAACTTATTAAGAGAAAAATATTGGTCTTAAGTAAATATCCACCTATGACAATCAAAACTTATCATTGAAATGATATGTCAATTTATATTCTGAACATTTATTTTTCATTAACATTAGTCAGTTAACTGATTCGCAATGTAACTAACTCTAGCTATTAAACAACCACAGTGTTCGCACTAGTAATTTAATTTAATAGCAACCTTAAGAACTAGATAGGTTGATAAATATAAAAAACATAATTATTTGCAGTCTATGTTCGATTTAATTGAATGTTTTCCCTAAGATTAACAATATAGATCTGCCACAATTACTAAACTTAGTCGCTTCACAAGTTTAAATATCACAACTCTGATTTTTATAGCAAACTTAGAAATAGATTTGTTAGAATAATAACTTAGAGTTTGCTCTAACAATCAAACTAAACAGTCATATGAAATAAACATAGGAAAACATTCATATTCATTATATAAACTAAAAAGAAAAGATAAAATAGATCTCATAGTTTTTGAAATTTGAAGGTTCTTGTATACTTTCAACCAAGAAAAATAACTTAGTCTTGCAAGTCTATTAAAAAACTAAGGAAGAGAAATGATGAAAACATGATTTCGGGTATAGGAGAAAATGGTGAGAGTTTATTTCTTCTTTCTAGCCACCCTCCTTTTTCTTTCTCTCTTTCTTTTTCTTTGAAAGAAAACCCTAATCCCCACATCCCTCCAATCCATTTGTATCCTCTAAAATAATAATAGTCATTTTCAAAGTAGACGATCTATATTTTTTAGTATATTAACTACTTTTCTAAATAGAAGGAAAAATAGTCTTGCATAAAATCTTCAAGCTTTGACTTTGAACTTAGAGAAGAAGTTAAATTGTCCAAGTAAAGACCTTTTCAATACGAAGAAATAATTTCCATGTTAGTTTGGATGCTTGAGAAGTAAGTTGAACTTGTTTCTTCACAAAACTTGTCTGTTGATAGAATTTATGGGTTGTCTTATAAAAATCATGTCTCCTTCATATGAGCTTTTTTTCTGCTGAAATCTAGTGGGTTGGGAGGTATTTGAGTCAAGAATCTAACAAAATTGAGTTTGTATCAAATGAACTTCTCTAACTCAAGATATTGAAGTCAGAATGGTCGAAGATCAAAACTAGCAGAATGCGAGACATATCTTTAAAGGATGTGATCCATGCTCTATCTTTTGGGTTTTTTTCTTATTATATATGTGTAAAAAAACATATGAATGTTAGCTTTGTAATTCCACTAGAATCACTTCATTTTGACCTCTACAACTCAAGTTCTGTATAAAACATTGATTAGAGGTCAAATCTACCAATATTCGACCTGAGTTGGAACATAATCTGAATTTTATCTCCAATTTATTTCTTTTTTAATCTTACATCCAAAAATACCTTTAAAATATAAAACAACAATTATCAAGGCATTTTATATATAAAATATAGGCAAAATACCAAACAAATATAGGTAAAACTATTGAATAATATAGTTGCATATATATTATATCATAGCTTCACTAAAAGCATCATTAGAAGTTATGGAGATTGATAGAGAAGGAAGAGTTAAGAGGGATACTAATGGAACTCTTCCTTAACAATGAAACAATCAAAGTAGAGAAGGCCTAGAAGGTTAGGAAATCCAAAGAGGAGGATACAATGTCACCTTGCCTAAAGTAGAATTGCCAAGCTTTAACGGAGAAAATCCAAGGTTGGATCAAGAAATATAGGAAACTCTTAAAGTTGAATTTCATTTCAATTTAGCAATGGATGGAAATAGCCTCCTTAAACTTAGGAGTATGAAGGCTTTTTGTTTGAAGGGAAGGATATAGCTAGTTATGAGGAATTTAATAAAGGACTTGTATGAGGTTTGATAGCAGAGAGGATGTGGTGGAGAAATTCAACAAACTAGTGCAAATAGAAGTGTGGAGTAATATATGGAGAAATTTAAAGAAATTAAGAATCTCATGAATGCTTTGAATCCAATATTACCTAAAACCTATTACATTTCAAGTTTACTTGATGGAATGAAAGATGACATAAAACCTATGCTCAAGATTCTGGAACCGACTACATTGATGTAAGCTTTTGAGGATGTGAAATGGCAAGAAAAGTTAAAATATGCAATAGTGAAAAGTGCAAAGTTGATGCTACCAAGAACAAAACTTGCTCTTGGAACAAGAAGAGCACTAAGTAAATGCCAACAAAGCCTTTTATTCCTTCTAAGTAGATTATAAAGTAGGATCAAAACACATTGAGACTCTAAATGAATAAAGAAGGCGTCTAAGCCAATGTTTTAAATGTGGAGACAAGTATGCATACTAGGGCATCATTATAATATGAAGGGAATTCATATGATAGATGGGTTAGAAGATGACAAAGATGAGTTCTTTGAAACCATAGAAGGAGAGAGTAATGAGATTGTGGGGTTAGATGAGAAAGTGGATGAGTATTGGTTATTTTTTAATGTATTAACTAATAATTATACCTAGAACACCAGGATAAAAGTATGATGTCAAGAAAAGAATTTGGTTGTTCTTATAGATATTGAAAGCACCCATAGCTTCCAATACGACTATACCAAGCCTTGAAGGATTGCTTCAATCCATACAAGGCTTTCGTTAACTTTAAAACCTTATATTTATATCCCTTCACTTCATAACTTATAGATTGCTCAATATAGACCTCTTCTTCAAGAAAGCTATTTAGAAAAGCTTATTTGACATTTATTTGATAGATTTTCCATCAATATTCGGTAATTATGGCAATGATTAATCAAATGGTCTCTAATATAGCAATCAAAGCAAACATTTCATCATAGTCAATCCCATTCTTTAAACTATAGCCTTTTGCCACTAACTTTGCCTTTTACCTCTCCATTTCTTCTTTAATATTCTTTTTTTCTTTATAGATCCATTTGACACCTATTGGTTTTTTTTCTTTTGATCTAGGAACTAATTTCTATATGTCATTCTTCTCAATTGATGCAATCTCCTCATCCATAACATTCTCCACTTTTCATCATTTATTGCTTCTTCAAAAACTATAGAATCACATGTAGCAAGGTGACAATATAGTGTCACATCATCAATAGGAGTAGTTACCTCATATAAGTCATGAAGGCTCCTTATCTTTTTTAGTGGACTAGGTGGGTTGTCACTACTAGAACTTCTACTAGAAGAAGAAGATAAAGGTGAAATTGAGTTCATTAGTGATTGTGGAGGTGTAATTATAGATTATTGATGATCTTTATATCTCTCCTCCTCTTCATCAAGAACTGGTAGAAAATTATGTTTCTCACCATCATCTATCTTTCAATCTCATGCTCCTTCATCAAATTCAACATCTCTATTAATCATTGTCTTTCCTTTATTGGGATTGTAAAGCTTGTATCCTTTGAACCTTTGATCATAGCACGCAAAGATCATCTTTTTATTCTTGTCATCTAGCTTGGTCCTTAATTGATCATTTACATATGCATGGTCAATGGTTTCGAACACTTTCAAGTAAGAAACACCTAACTTTCTTTCATTCCATGATTCTTATGGAGTTATGCCATTCAAGCCATTCGTAGGACACCTATTTGACAAGTATTCAACACAACCTATTGCTTAAGCTTAAGCCCAAAACTTCTTAGGCATCTTCTTAGTTTTGAGCCTTCTTAGTTTTGAGCATGATTCAAGACATATTGAAGATGCTTCTATTCTTTCTCTCTACCATGATATTTTATTATGAGGATCTAGGCACTATTAGGAGTCTTTTATACCTTGAGCTTCAAAAAACTCATTAGAATAAAATTCACCCCCAATCTGTCATAAGGGATTTTATAAAGTAACCATTTTCTTTTCTCAACTAATGTCTTAAACTTCTTAAAAAAATTAAATACACTATATTTTATCTTAAGAAGTATATATATGTTCTTCTACTATAATCATCAATAAAAAATAAAAAATATAAATTTTTACCAAATGAGCATGGTTGAATAAGGCCACATATGCCTACATGTATCTCTTGTAAGGATTGACTTGCTCCAGATGCGGACTCCTTTGGAAAGCTTTTGCGAAATTATTTGCCTATTAAACATCTTTCACACAATTGATATGGATGTATTATGGATGGTAGACCCTTCAACATCTCTATTTTTGTCATCATCTTCAACCTATCAAAGTTTATATGCCCAAGTATTATATGCCAAAGTTATGTCTCATCCTTCACACATCCTTTAAGCATTTAGGCACATTCATCTATATGTTTAGCAAAAACATTATGTTCTTTGTCATGATTATCTTTGCAATCATAGCTCTATGGGTATCAAGTAATGTCAAGGTATATTGATCATTCATCTTAATCTCATAACATTTCCTTAACAATTATCTCAAACTCAATATATTGCTTTTTTATAGTAGGAATATAATAAACATCACCAATAAATTAATGACTTTTATTTTCTAATTTTATAAGAATCATACCTTTTACTTTGATGGAAACCTTTGAATAATCCACGAAGTTGAAATTATCTTTAATTTATTCATCAAGCTCCATAAACTTACCTCTATCTCCACTCATGTGGTATTCATTGTCTAGATACCACATGTTTTCTTTGACATGCATACGTTTATCATGGACTAGTAATAGAGTGGCTTCTTTCTCGTCTTTTACAATAAGATTGACATTCTCCCCAATCCTTCTGGTTGGATTCTAGCAATCCCTGGCATAATATTCCATATTTTCATAATTGTAATATTTAACTCTTGTTTTGTCAAACCTGGATCTCAAATTGCCCCTGTCAGATGAATTAGTCGACTAGTTTGCTTTATTCAGTCAACAGGTTGACTTATTGAGCGTAGAATCTTTTCTAGCACACGTGTTTCCTCCATCTTCTCCCCATATATCTTCATTTAGTTGTATATGGTCAATACTCTAGTAAAATAATCTGAAATACTCTTCGATTCAAGCATATAATGCTAAAGTCACCTCGTAACTTTTATAAGCATACATTTTTGACATCGTTAACTCCTTGGTTGCAAAACTTCTCATACTTGCTTGTTGGATGATTGTGAGTGCTTGTTGATCCTTTCTTCATGTCTTTTGCAAAACTTCTCATACTTGCTTGTTAGCCTCCATTTGGGTTGAAGTCAATGTTGTTTCTTTTATAGGCTTCTCAATACCTTTTTCAACTATTTCTCACACATCTTGGGAATCTAGTCAAGCTTTCAAATGAATATTTCAAATTTCATAATTGTCCTTTATCAAACGAGGAAATTAAAGTGTGAAGTTTGAATTGGTCATGTTAAATAATAAAAAACAAGCTTTGATATCACTTGTTGGAAGAAACTATAGGTGTCGTAGAAGATAATCTTAAAATCTAAAACTAAAGAACAAGAAAAATTTGAGAGAAAGGATGTTTTTGCATTTAATGTTTTCTCAAGTATACACTCTATATGCTATTCTACATTGCTCTCTCATGTTCTGACTATAATTCTATTTATAAACAGAAAGTCCTAGACAATTAAGAAATTAAACTAAAAAAAGAAAAATCTAATCTGAATAGGAAAAGTATTATGCCGACTTAATCAGTTGAATGATTCATTTAATCCAACCAGTCGACCAATACTTAAATGATAAACTGAATCCACAGTTTTTTAATAAAACCAAAATCTAGTTTATTTTTAGAAGAAGCAGTTAATCAGTTAGAAGAGAATTAAGCCACGTGCACATTGGTTGGTTAGCTGTTAGTTGAATAACGTCTTTAGTTGGTTGACAGTTAGAAGTTACAAGTGTATATAAACACTGGTGTAACTAACGTGATACGCAAGAAATAAATGATTCATTGTTTTGACAGTTAATACTGTTATCCTCTCTTCTCTCAATTTTCTACTCTTCTTATTCTCTATCTTCTTCCTAAATCTCTATTGTTAAGACGTGATATTAACATAGCATTTCAGCTAGCAGATGACTTTAATACGTCAAGTGAGTTAATATATGAACTCACTCAAAGCAAGTTGATGGAAAGGGTTTGTGCTTTTAATGAGTTCAGGGATGTGTGTGTGATAGTTTAGGGAGAGCGGATTTAGACTGGGAAGGAAAGCAGAGAACCATGATATAACCATACAATGTTGTCAAAGACTGCAAGGTTGAAAACCATGGAGGAAATTTTGTATCATCGAAACTATTATTGCTCATGTCCCTGCAAACAACAATTTGATCAGAATACACATACAGCAAAAAAAAAAAAAAAAAGGAAAAGAAAAAGTAGAGCTAGATTTCATCTCAAAAACTGATCATGTACTTGTAAATCATGTAATTCTTACAAATAAGTGAGAACATGCATGCCAGTAAGGTTGGGAAGTGGCCCAGTTAGATCATTGTTGGATAAAAACCTGAGAGATGGTAAGCAAGCAACACTCTACAACATAAGAAAAATTCCCACGAGATATTGAATATTAATGATTGAATACAACCGGTTATGATGGAATGTCTCTCCCCTCCATACTTACATCGTACTGACACTGGTAAGATTATTGATGTCTGACGGGACAGATCCTCTAAATGAGTTATTATCAAGGCGCCTGTAACCAATATAGCAGACTCCATTACAAAATTGAGCGTCGTGAATCACAGTACAAAATGACATGAGTCTCCAATACTACTGATACTTACACAACCTCCAAAGTCTTCACAAGGCCAAGGGTGGAAGGAATGCTGCCTGTCAGCTTGTTGCTTTCAAAAAGTCTGCCGAAAGGAAGGAAAAGAAAGAAACAATCAAAGAAATCATGAGTAGGCAGATATCGGTGATTATGAATTCTGCAATTCCAGAAGAGTCAAACGAATTGCAAGACAATTTTAAGAATCCGAGAAGAGAAAAGAAATGTACAGGTGAACAGTTTTGTGGATTATTATGATTTATTAAGCGTGTATTCAACCGAAAAGGAGTACACAGCATATAGCCACATGATCTCTTATCCAGTTTGTGAAATAGTTTTATTCACCACCATCCAATATTTTAACAATTGAATGAAACTTACACATGTATGAGTTTCATCTCCGAGCTAAAAAGCTTAGGAGGGATTGTGCCTGAGAGCTGATTCAATCCAAGATGACTGTAAATAGGTTTTAGAGTATCAACAAACATGGTAAACGGAATCATTTGCAGTAAGAAAGCAGCAGTGAGAATTAAGTATAGCACGAAGAGATCTGACATACAAGTGTTTTGTATGAACTAGCAGGTCAAGACCAGGTGTAGTCGCTGTGGAGACAGGGATGGTCCCAGTAAGCCTGTTATCAGCAAGATCTAGCAAATAAAGGCTAGTTAGATTCCCAATTGAAGGGGGAATAGATCCAGTGAAGCCATTCGAATTCAGAGATCTGCAGGTAATACCAATGAAGGGTTTTAGAAATGCTGCCACAGACATAAACGACGGCAAGCATATTACTACAAGCATATATTACAAGAATCATGAACAATACGGTAAAGCAAGGAAAGTATTACACGTTGAAAAGTTCTTACAGAGAGGCAAGTAGTGGCAAAGATCCTATTGAATCAGGGATCGGACCACAGAAACTACAACCAACCAGTACTCTACAATGAAAGGAAACAAAAAAGTTAACATCAGGACCGATACCAGGCAAGAAATTTATCATCAAATTACAGTATGGTGCAATAGAACATCCCCTTACAAGTTTGTTAGCTTCTTCAAATCCCCAATTGCTGAAGGAAGAGGGCCGCTCAAGCCCTTGTTGTAGGATAAATCCCTATATAAAGATGCAATTATTAGAAACGTATAATAGCAATCCCTTGCATGCAAATATATCCCTTTATTCAATCATTTAATCACTCAATATGAAAGCAATCCCTTGCCAACAGTTATTCTAAGCAATGCCCATCTCGAATATAAAAGCAAGCTCTGAGAATGAGGGAGGCATCAGTACTTAATGCCTATCATCATCCTTTAGAAGACTAAAAGCTGAAACAATAATTCAAGCACATTGCTTGTAACTTGGATGATTGGATCCTGTTCATCACATTAAAAAGGAAAGGTTACAGTGTAGAATGAAGACATACAGAATCTGCAATTCTGACAAGGATTGGATATCTCCAGACAGTGAACCTTTCAATCCCATGCTTGCTAATGTTCTACAGTTGAGAATTATGGGGTTAATATTAAAAACTGAAGAAGGAAAAATCTGCAAGCCTCTATCAAACATAGCCAGTGGCTTACATGGAGGTCACGCGTGAGTTGGCGCACAAAATGCCTTCCCACCGACTTCCGCAGGGATCAGCGCCCACCCAAGTAGGTGGTACATTTTTCCAGATATCCTTGAGAGCTTTCAATGCAGTAACTGCATCAGGAGTCAACGATATTATAAAACAAAATCAATCAATTAATGTGAAAATTGTCAAATAATATGACATAGATTGAGGAGGTAAATAAAAAAAAAATTACAACTACTTGATTTCCCAGATTAATCAAGACTAATGGACAATTCTGGGGCCTAGACTTCAATAATCGTACAAGAACAGGAAACCGTCCAATGAAGGCTGGATACTCTTCTGAGTTGACAAAGTATATCTTAAACCAGATACAACTCCTGAACTGACATTAATAACAAATCCTGACTCCGGAAATTTGCACAAGCAGGCATGCATGGACAGCAAAATTCAGCTTAATAAGATTATGCAATTAATTGCACAACAAACAAACAAACATCTGTGAATTAACAAAGGTGGAATCTGGAGTCCTGAGTCTATATTTAAGCATAGTATCTGTTAGACATGAGCAATTGATACTAATTTGGATCAAAAGAGTACTTAAACAAGATGCATGTTCTAAGTAATTCACCAAAACAAGAAAACGGGAAGATAATAATTTGTAGAGAACTTACAATCAGCCCCATCAGTCATTGCTGGTATGGTACATACTTGACTTAAAGCAACAACCAGAAATACAAGAATTCTCGGACCCATTTCTCAAGAAATCCTCAAAGAAGCTCTTTGTTTTCAGTTATAATTTGTAATGTTGAAAAACCGAAAACCCGTTTAGTATTCTCACGCATAAAAAGACTTGAACTGTTGAAAACTTGGCCTTGGAAACCTTTCTTTCACCAAACTATACCAAAATCTGTTCTCTCAGCCAGAAGGACTTGTCGTCCTAAGTTGCGTTGCCCAATTTCGTATGATGATCATAATTTAAAGGAAACAATACGTTAAGATTCCTCACGAAACAACTTTATTGAATTATACTGCAAAGGAACAACTTGGAGTTGGAGGCTGGCTGGCGTGCCGCTAATATGTCAATATCAAAATATTTCAAAATTTTGCAGTAATACATTAAACATAATAAAGATAAATAGAACAGGCGTGTGTGAGTCATGGAACCAACCACGTCAAGCTATGTAGGGGTGGGTTGTGGTATTAAATTCTTCCTGCACAAAACAGGCCAGACGCATTTAATAAATATATGTATACATTATGAGATAGGTCCTCACTGGTGTGCATTTTTATTCTACCATATATATACTATTATAATATTATTGTTGTCGAAAACAAGTATTCTTCCACTTTTGTTGAAGCAAAAGGGGTCATCATTATCTTCATATGTTAATTAGTACTTAAAAGTGCATATTTATCAAAGTTTTATATTATTATTTTGCACTTAAAATATCAATAACTCCTTAACTAAAGCATGTTTTATAATAACAAGTCTAATACTATAAAATGCCTTAATATATGGTAAATATTCATCTTAAATGCAGGCCTATCATATAAATCAAAGGATTGATTAATGAGTTCAAGTATGGAAATTAAAAGCACAAAGAGAGGGTGAAGCTTAGAAAAGAGATATTGGTGTAGTCCAAACTGGAACACTGTTCGGTAATTGGGTCATATCTCGAGTTCTAGATGTCCAAATGACCTCATATTTTTACACAGACTTGGTAAGACATATGCCTACAACTTTCATGTTTTCATCAAGATCTAAAAAGGCCGTTTGCAAGTCCAAATTATAGTAACAACGGGGAAGTCCGAATCTATCCTGCAGCCCGAACACTGTTCAGTGTTTGGCCCATATCTAGAGTTCTAGAAGTCCAAATCACCTCCATTTTTTTTTCTTGGAAAGTTGAGTCAATTTCCTACAACTTTCATGTTTTCAAGTGGACCCAGTTCTGATGCTAGCATTTTCGTTTTATTCAGACAAGAAGATAAGGATTTTCACAAAGTCAAAAGTTGGCCAACCACTCAACAATTAGTCATCAAATCAATAATTCCGAATTTTGGCCTATAAAAGGAGGCATTTTCCATGTATTTGGGGGCTTGGTTGATCAGATCAAGTTCATGCTCTTTATTTCTCTCTTTATATTTTTTGTAATTCTTAAGTTTTGCTTTCATTAATATCTTGTTTATGCTTTTCATTTCCTTTCCTTTCCTTAGTTAACTTGTATCTTATTTATGTTCTTGTTTTGTTTATTTATGTTTCTCTTCTTCATTATGTTTAGTTAAGTTTATTATGTCAAGGTGAAAAGGTTACACTAATGGTGTAAGAATAAGTATGGTATAAACTCAACATGGACCTTAATGTTTAATATTAACATGTCTTATCTTTTTATCTTACTAATTCTTAATACCTTGCTTGTTAAATGGTTAATCTAGATTTGTGTTGTATAATACTTGGTACAACAAATGCTTGGCACTCTCATAGCCTAACCATATGGTATTACCTACACCTGGGCTATGAAAGGAACTTGATTTGTTGTTAACATCAGTTAACATCATGAATTTCTAACAATATTTAAAAGTTTGGTGTTATGTAAATAAAATAATTAATATGATCATGTTAATAATTTATAATGAGCTATTAATGACAAATCATCCGATTGGAACCTCCGTGTGTGGTTTTCAAATTGAGTAATAAGAGTTTATATTATACTCGTTTGAAATACCATTGGTAGATTCTCTAACCTTGACATTTATTTTTAACATTGTTGAATCCTTACATTAATCTTTCATCTCAAAGTTCTCATTAATTTCTTCATCTTCTTTTATTATTATTATTATTATTATTATTATTATTATTATTTACATTATGTTTATATTACATAATATATCTCTTTGATCTTTTCATAAACTCAGTATATAGGCTGGAAACCTGTGACCCGATCTTTTAGATCATTCTCAAGTATAACAACGCCACGTACTAAGTATACTACTACTATACTATTACTATTACTATTATTGTTATCATTGTTGTTATTATTATTGTTGTTGTTATAGTTGTATTGTTATTTATAATTTATACAATTAACCTCTCTGTGGTTCGACCCCGGTCTTGTCGGGTTATTTATTACTTCGACACTCCTGCACTTGGGAGAAGACATCAATCTTTTGGTCGTGTCAAGTTTTTGGCGCCGTTGTCGGGGAAAAAGGGTAATAGTTGATATTTTCAAAAAAAAAAAAAAAACTATGTTTTCTATTTCATAAACTATTTGCAAAACTGTTGTTACTAGGATGGCAGAGTAAAAGGAATTCTTTTGTTAAAGTGACTCTTGAGACGCATCTTAGTAAACATTCTTAACAAGGTCTATCAAAATACTTCTTGAAATATTCAGGTTTACAAACTCTCGTATTGTTAGTACTTGATTCTGCTCATATGCTCATTTAACAAGTATTCTTAAAACTTCATTTTCACACATACACTTTAACATATGATTGTGGGTTGCACATTGGATTATTACATTATTTAGGTTCTTTTGTTAAATGTAATAACTAAGGGAAAGAGATAGTATATAATTTGAAAAAAAAAATGATGATAATACTGATGATAATAAAAACATAGATAAGTTTGGTTTCGTAGCCTCCCTAACCTAAGCAATTAAGCCTGAAGGGGTGTTTTAACACTTAATATCCTAAAGTCAACTGACTTGGGAGCTATTGACCCAACGCTTGTTACATAGGTTGAGGAGAAAAGCTTAAAGGAATCAAACATTGCACTATCTACGTATCAGTATCTACAACCCGAGTTACTAAGCTCGTAAGGGTGTCTCAACACCTAATGCCCTAAGACCAACTGGTCTGAGAGTCATTAGCTGAAAGCTCGTTATATGGGTTAAAGATGCATTGTGTTTTAAGTTTTATATATATATATATATATATATATATATATATATATATATCCTAACCTAAGGAAGTTAACCTTAAATATTAGAGCAAAAAAATTTATTTTTCTTCCAAGTAAAGCCCCATAACTATATGTTGATATTTTGAGCACAAAAGAAAGGTTTAGTAATATCTTGTTTAAGAGTATTGAGCAGATATATGAATTTAATAAGAGTTTGTTTATCTGGATAGATTAATGGAAGTTGAATGATGAATGTCTTGCTTTATGGAATTTGCAAATTATTTTTCTATTTTAACGCTTTGATTACTAGGGACTAGTAATAAACTGGTTGGGGGGTGTGATTAGTACTTAAAAGTGCATATTTATCAAGGTTTTATATCATCATTTTGCACTTAAAGTATCAATAACTCCTTACCTAAAGTATGTTTTATAATAACAAGTCTAATACTATAAAATGCCTTAATATATGGTAAATGTTCATCTTAAATGCAGGCCTATCATATAAATCAAAGGATTGATTGATGAGTTCAAGTATGGAAATTGAAAGGACAAAGAGAGGGTGAAGCTTAGAAAAGAGATATTGGTGCAGTCCAAACTGAAACACTGTTTGGTAATTGGGTCATATCTCAAGTTCTAGATGTTTAAATGACCTCACATTTTTAAACAGACTTGGTAAGACATAGGCCTACAACTTTCATGTTTTCATCAAGATCTAAAAAGGCCATTTGCAAGTCCAAATTATAGCAACAACGGAGAAGTCTGAATCTGTCCTGCAGCCCGAATACTGTTTAGTGTTTAGCCCATATCTAGAGTTCTAAAATTCCAAACTCACCTCCATTTTTTTTTTTTGGAAAGCTGAGTCAATTTCCTACAATTTTCATGTTTTCAAGTGGACCCAGTTCTGATGCTAGCATTTTCGTTTTATTCAGACAAGAAGATAAGGATTTTCACAAAGTCAAAAGTTGGCCAACCACTCAACAATTATTCATCAAATCAATAATTCTGAATTTTGGCCTATAAAAGGAGGCATTTTCCATATATTTGGGGGCTTGGTTGTTCAGATCAAGTTCATGCTCTTTATTTCTCTCTTTATATTTTTTGTAATTCTTAAGTTTTGCTTTCATTAATATCTTGTTTATGTTTTTCATTTCCTTTCCTTTCCTTAGTTAACTTGTATCTTATTTATGTTCTTGTTTTGTTTATTTATGTTTCTCTTCTTCATTATGTTTAGCTAAGTTTATTATGTCAAGGTGAAAAGGTTACACTAATGATGTAAGAATAAGTATGGTGTAAACTCAACATGGACCTTAATGTTTAATATTAACATGTCTTATATTTTTATCTTACTAATTCTTAATACCTTGCTTGTTAAATGGTAAATCTAGATTTGTGTTGTACTTGGTACACAAATGCTTACTCTCATAGCTCAACCGTATGGTATTACCTACACCTGGGCTATGAAAGGAACTTGATTTGTTGTTAACATCAGTTAACATCATAAATTCCTAACAATATTTAAAAGTTTGGTGTTATGTAAATAAGATAATTAATATGATCATGTTAATAATTTATAATAAGCTATTAATGACAAATCATCCGATTGGAACCTCCTCCATGTGTGGTTTCCAAATTGAGTAATAAGAGTTTATACTATACTCGTTTGAAATACCATTGGTGGATTCTCTAACTTGACATTTATTTGTATCATTGTTTAATCCTTACATTAATCTTTCATCTCAAAGTTCTCATTAATTTCTTCATCTTCTTACTACTACTACTACTACTATTATTATTATTATTATTATTATTATTATTATTATGTTTATGTTTATGTTTATTATGTTTATGTTTATATTATATAATATATCTCTTTGATCTTTTCATAAACTTAGTATATAGGCTGGAAACCTGTGATCTTTTCATAAACCGATCTTTTAGATCATTCTCATGTATAACAACGCCACGTACTGAGGAGTATTATTATTATTATTATTATTATTATTATTATTAATAGTACTGAGTATTACTATTATTGTTATTGCTATTATTGTTGTTATTATTGTTATTGTTGTTGTTGTTGTTGTTGTTGTATTGTTATTTATAATTTATACAATTAACCTCTCTGTGATTTGACCCCGGTCTTACCGGGTTATTTATTACTTCGACACTCCTGCACTTGAGAGAAGACATCAATCTTTTGGTCGTGTCATATGCCATCCACAAAGAAGCATTCAAACTTCAAAGGAAGAACTAATAATGACTTCTTAATAAGCTGACACTACTATAATGAATAAAAATATTTGAAACAGATATGGAGCATACATGTATGGTTTGATGGATACTGCATATATACCCATCATCCCTTTCCAAATAAATAACCTCTCAGCCTCGGCTTTTTTAGTATTTTAGCAATCAGCCTTCACCTTTTTCATTTCTTCTCATTTTCACCTTCCTTTAACTTGTACTAGTTTTAAAATATCGAATTTGATATTTGAGGTATGTGAAGCTAGAAAAGATAAGAAACAACCACAAAAAGACAGATTTTAATATGAATTCTAAATTTTCAATTTTATTTTGAAAATAAATTTAATAATGTTTGCCTCTTAAAAAGGTTTAAAAGTCCTTTAAATAGGGTCAAAAAAATTACCTCTACTAGAAAATAAAATCTGAAAGCATGAAAGAAAATTACATCATATTCAAAACAAAAATAATAAACCTAAAAAAATCAAGATAAAATAACAAAATTAGCTCAAACAGGATCTTTTGTTAGGCCATCCACATAGTTTGTTTATGATAGATCTCCATCTAAATACTGAAAATCTTTAGTTTCCATGAGCTCAACTACATCATTCTTCGAGTTAGAGAGAACTTGTCCTCGAGTTATGTTCCTCCAAATAAGGTTTTAAATGTTGCACATTAAAAGTCTTCAGATGGGTAGGAAGACAGAGCTTGTAAGTATTATCATTAATCTTTTTCAACACTTCTAAAAGATTTATCTTTCTTTCCTTTAACTTGTTGTACTCTCCTACTGGAAATCCATCACAAGTGAGTACTTCCCACACAATATCATCAACCTTAAACACCACTTTCCTAGAATGAGTATCATTCATGGCCTTATACTTGCATATTGTCAGTGATTTTCTTCTTAATCTATTCATTAACACCATGCAAGTAATATATCATACCCTTAACTTGGACACTCAATTGTCCGATACGAAGAATAAATGTTAACTCCAACACTCTAGAAACGTTATGTACGTCCATAGACGATCTCTAATTGACTTAGTTGGATGGTCCGATTCTGAGATCCAATATAAAAAAACTATGCTTACAGCAAGGCTATGTCCCATTATTTCAGCTAGTCTTCCAATAAACTTCACAGCAAGTTTTCAATACTAAGGTTAACTACATTTATTTGTCTATCTATCTAAGGATGATAGGCACTGGCTAAAGGTCAGCGAAAATGGTAGTTGCTATCAATTGTCATTAGTGGAATAATGGAGCTAGCTGTGCCAAAACCTAATCATTGGCTGCTAAAATTCTTACACTCTCCCTTAGTAAAATTAATTTATTTAAAATTCAAAAGTTGATTTATTGTATACAAAAGTTGGTGAGCTTAATCTTCATTTATGGATAATGCAATGATGGAATCTGCCTCCTAGGTTTGTACTAGATAGATGCCCTCCACATTTTTTACAGGTTGTTTTTTTGATAGCATTAATTGTTATAGTAATGGAAATTGGCTATTAGATTTGTGAACATTTTAATACAGAAAAATGAAAAAAAATAAACAAATAGTTGATAATTTCATAAATGATATGTCATTTGTAAGAGGAGCATTACAGTTGTAATGCACAATAGCAACATTGGCAAGTTTGTAGTTGATCTAAATTTCAAATATAATGCTAATCACAAAAATAAAGTAATTTCTAATAAAATAAAATAAAATTTTAAATATCTTTTAAGATTATGATGAAGTACTAAAACAAAATGATGCATGTTGGTATGAGCAATGATCAACGCATCTACACATGTTATGCATCGAAGCTTAGAAAGCTAACAATCTTGTTTTTTTTTTTTGTTAGATTTTTCATAGAAAATAACTAATCGTGAGCAAGACTGAAGAAAAAAAAATTGTTATTTTCTTGTGATACAAAAGTCAAAAAAAAAAAAGGGACTGGATATAATAGCATGTTGTGTTTAAGCCATGTTTAGAAAAGTAAGTGAAACACATATTGAAGGCAATGAGAAATTAAGATGGTGAGATATATTGGTTAAGGAATAAAACATGATAAAAAAGAATGACAACACCTCCAAATTTAAGAAGTCGAACATGTAGGTTTGCTTTGCCGACAGAGGTTTACAATCTAGATCTTATTGATGTTTACTATATTTAAAATAAAAAAACTATTGATCAAGCACTTGAAAGATGATTAATAAATCTTGAAACCAATACATAAAAGAGAATTTAAGATCCTCTATCTTTGTTTGACTTTCAACGCTCTAAAAAAAAAAAAAAAAAAAAAGAAGGTTAGAGGAATAGGATGGTTCAAACCCCTCAACTAATTAAAAATATTAATACCTTGAATTGGGATGTTTAAAGGGTTGAAATTATTATCAAATATCCTTAACTTAAAATAAAAATATTACTTTCATTAATTAAGGATTTTTTTATAATTTATTAATTAATCTTATTTTTAAACTTTTTATTTTTATTTTCATTCTCTTTGCATATCCAAACAAGATAAAGGTTGATTTTCAACTATCATTCCTTCTTCTACTTACCATTACTAACCCTAACCTTTTTACATGGATGCTAATTTAATTTTATTGTAATTAAAATAGATATTTGTCAAAAACAACAATAATTCAATTCTATAAAAAATAAATATAATCTGTTAGGTGATTTTTTTATTCATTATTTTTTTGTGAATATAAAAATATCTATTTTTAATTAATAGCTTGTTTTTTGAATAAAAAAACTAAAGGCAATTACAATACATATTCATAAAACTTTTAATCATTTGAATTAAGAAGGAAAAATATAACTTTTCAATCAATACTTCATTTCCTTGTTCATTTATTTATTTATTTGGTGAAAACATGATTTGTTTTTACAGGAATCATTGTTTCTTTAAAAACAAAAACAATCTAAAAAGCTAGTTTCATTCAAAAATAAAACAATCAAGACTCAATAATTCATATGTAATATAGGAATAGATAAAATATTAATTATTCTAAAAAAATTAACAATAAAAAAATAAAACAGAATATTTATTCTCATGTAATTTTCATAAGCATATTGTTTCATAATTTTTTCATTTTAGGTACATATATATAATAATTCACGAAGTAATTGTTAATATTATCATAAAAAATATAATCCTATTTGAAAACTATGGAAAAAATGAATAATAGTTTAAGTATTTTGTTTATAGTTAATTTTACTCAAAATAAAAAAAATTAATTTTTATATAAAAATGAAAAGAAATATAAAAGGAGGCTTGGTGTTAGGTCTAAAAGGATGGCCTTGTATGCCTAATATAAAAGTTAAGCCCTTGCGCATCTAGGCATGTAATATGATGCCCACGTGCCTTGCCTCCATATCTTAAAGGAAGAATGATGAGGTGGATGAGAAGTCCACCCTAATAAAATGAATAATGATTGTTTGCTATAGTAGATGAAATATCATCATTTAATTCAAATTTATCCATTAAAATCAAGTTTTAAATTTTTAGATTTCAAAAATTTATTTTTAATTTATTTTCATCTATAAGCATTTAAAACACATGCTAAGGTTAATGGGAGAGAAAAAAAAAAACTAATTTATTAAGCTTTTGTCTCCTAATTTTGCAACTTCAAAAGAATAGTCAAATGAGAAGTCAAAAAATATATTTTTTTTTTATTGAAGAAAAACAATTCATGTATATCTGCCAAAAAAACAAAAAAATTAAAATATATTATTTAAATATTTATTCTTTCATCTCCACAACTTTTCTTAAAAAATAAATGTATTAATATTAAATATATTAAAATACAAAAGGGTTGTTAAAATGATTTTTCTTTATAGAATGCACATAAGAAGAAGAAGAAAAACTATATTTACCCTAATTAATAAGCTATATTAACAATTTGACTTTTCTATATAATTTTTACTATTGAAGATGCTCTAATAATCAAGTTAAACCTAATTTTTATCCCCGATGCCGAAACACCATCAAATTATTTATAATTTTTCCTAAAACCTCTTGCTTTATACCCTAAGCGAGTATTATGGGTGTGAGCTTAAGGAAAAAGTAGAGGAATGGTGTTAAGAAAATCAAAAGTTAATAACCTGTATCAAAAGCTAGTTGGGTTGCAATCTTGAAGCAGAAGAAGAGAAATGGAAAACACAAAAACTGATGGAAAAGAAGAAGAAGAAGAAGAAGAGAGTGTAGTGTTGGAAATTCCACTAGGAGACGCAGCAGAGACATTCAACTTAGAGAAAGCAGTATGCAGCCATGGCTTATTCATGATGTCTCCCAACCATTGGGACCCTCTCTCCCTAACATTCTCTCGACCTTTGCGTCTCTCTCTATCTGATTCTGATTCTGATTCTGATCCTCAAGTTTCCACTCCTACTACTTCACTCTTTGTCTCCATCTCTCACCCTCCTCACCTCCCTCGCTCTCTCAGCGTCCGCGTTTATGGCACGCGTTGTCTCTCTCCAAAGCATCAAGAATCACTGGTGGCTCAGGTGGTGAGGATGCTGAGGTTGTCGGAAACAGATGAAAGGAATGCAAGAGAGTTTAGAAAGATGGCAGAGGCGGCAGCCGCGGAGGAAAACTATTCTTGGTTGACAGGCTTTGGTGGGAGAGTGTTTAGGTCTCCCACTCTGTTTGAGGATATGGTCAAGTGCATTCTTCTTTGTAATTGCCAGTAATACTCTCCACTCTATCTTTTCTTTTGTTAACGAATGTCGAGTCCTTTCTCCATGTCTTTGGCATGCCTTTGCTTTGTTTGATAAAATGTCCCTGGGAGTAATATGATGGTGTCTTTTGTCTCTCTCTCTCTCTCTCTCTTGAACAGATGGCCGAGGACTTTGAGCATGGCTAGAGCACTTTGTGAGTTACAGTGTGAACTGCAGTGTAAATCATCTGGTGTGTTTGTTGCTCAAGCTGTGAATGCGACTGTCAAGAATAAATGTAACGACACTGCTCATAATTTTATTCCGAACACGTCTGCTGGTAAAGAGTCCAAGAGAAATATCAGAGCATGTAAAGTTTCAAAACACTTAGCAAGCAAGATTGTGGAAACAGGAACCCTCTTGGAAGCTGATGCTAACTTGAAAACAGATAGTGCCCCTATTGGAAGAGAAACTCTGGAGAGTGTAGAAAATGATTCATGTGCAAGATGCAGTTCACGTCATGGGTCTGATTCCTGTGCGCCTGATAGTCTTCAATCTCAGCATGGAATACAACCTGATGTGAACAAGATGATTTGTAATTTCCCCAGTCCAAGAGAACTAGCAAATCTTGATGAAAGTTTTCTGGCCAAGCGCTGCAATCTTGGCTACCGAGCAATTCGAATCATAAAACTTGCCCAGAGCATTGTAGAAGGGAGGATTCCGCTAAGAGAAGTTGAAGAAGGTTGTGCTAATGGAGCAAGCTCTTCTTGCTATAACAAGTTGGCTGATCAGTTTAGACAGATAGATGGATTTGGTCCTTTCACATGCGCAAATGTGCTTATGTGCATGGGATTTTATCATATCATTCCAGCTGATTCTGAGACAGTGAGACATCTAAAACAGGTCAGCTTTTGTTTCTAACCCAATGCTCTGTCAACTGTTGAAGATATGCTTCCAATGTCCCATAGCTGTCAATACAGGTGCATGCCAAAAAATCCACCATTCAAACAGTTCAAAGGGATGTTGAAGAGATATATGGAAAATATGCGCCCTTCCAGTTCCTAGCATACTGGTAATTATGGAGTGTGCTGAAGTTTTAATTATTCCATGTCAATATCTTACTTACGTGAATTTCTATGTTCAGGGCTGAGTTATGGCACTTCTATGAGAAAAGATTTGGGAAGCTAAGTGAAATACCAACATCTGATTATAAACTTATGACTGCCAGCAATATGAGAAGTAAAGGTGGTCATAAAAATAAGAGGACTAAAAGATGCTAATGGAAAGCGCCCGCCCTTACCTTAAGTTAATTAAGAAAGTAGGTCAAAATTTGTGCTTGTTTTTTGTGCTTATGAAAGAGTGATATGTGCTTGTTGACTTTCACATCATTATGTATGACCACACAACTAATGCATATTGTGGCTCTTTGAAAACTTTTCTCACCCCTTTCACATAATGTCTTCTGATTTATGATAGTTGCTGTTTAGTTTTCCAGTACTGTAATATTTGTTCGTCATCAATGTACTTCTTGTGTCCAATGATTTTTATACTACTCTATTGATGCTTATTGTTCATTAATGTAGTTTGCATCATCCCCATGATATATACTTCGATATGACAAGCACCTAGCCAATAAAAAATACAGCAGCGAAGATCTAACCAACTCCATGGAAGGTCGCAATTGTTTTGTATTTTTGTTGAAAATTTGTGTCTCTCTCTTAGACTTTTGGGATTAAGGATTATTAGCTGCAGATATATTTGTGACAATGGTAAACATGTACCAGGATGGTAGTTACTAAGTGCAGAAGAAAAGTCCAATTCACACGCATGAGAACATGCATTCTACTTACAGCCCTCGAGTATGAGGAAGATGAAGGAGTTCAACATTGCCGTGGACACCAGCCAGCTGCAATATGTTCTCAAGCTCTTTAACCACCTCATTCATTGTTGGCCTGTTGGCTGCCAATTCTTTGACACACCCAATTGCCAGATCAATAAACTTTTCTACACCTGTCAGAGGTGTGCACAGACTAAGAGTGGGATCAAGGATGTCATCTAGGCTGTATGAATCTTTTGTCTTCTGGCTATCCATTGGTGTCTTCACTTCTCTCACAACAAAGTTCCCATGTTCTATAGTTTTTGACCAGTAACTAACTCCAACATTTCCACTCCAAAGCTATAAACATTGCTTTTCTAGTCAACTGTCCGGTCATGAAATATTCAGGATCCATGTAGCCCTACACCTGACAATTCTTCTCTAGATTGGAGACCATGTGATTAATCATTGCCACCATTACCTAATATAAATGGAGAATCTATAAAATAAATGTCAGCCTTTCTTATGGTTTTCTTGAGGAGAAGGTCTACATTGAGCAACTTATGGGATATAAAGTAAAGTGATATAAAGACAAGGCATTAAAGTTGAACAAGGTCTTGTATGGACTAAAGCAAACCTCACGGGCTTGGTATAGTTGTATTGATGATTATTTCGTAAAGAATGGATTTGTTAAATGCCACCATGAATATGTTATCCATGTAAAGATCAAAGAGAGTAGTGATACTCTTATTGTATGTTTGTATGTGAATAACTTGATCTTTACAGAAAATAATCCAAAGATATTTGGAGACTTCAAGCAGGCAATAATCAGGGAGTTTAAGATGACGAATATTATTCTCATGTCCTACTACATAGGGATTGAGATCAAACAAGAAGAAGATAAAATCTTTATAAATCAAGAGAAGTTTGCAAAGGATGTTCTCTAAGAAATTCAAAATAGAGGATTGTGTAAGAGTAAATACTCTGGCTAAGTATGAAATAAAGATGTCAAAGAATGATGAAGGAGAGAAGATAAACTCAACAACATTAAATAGCATAGTTAGGATTTTGAGATATCTGACATTCATTCATCTGGATATTTTTTTTGGAGTATGACTTATGAGTAGATTTATGGAGACACCAACTATGACACTTCAAATCATTATGGCGAATTCTTCTATATATAAAAGGTATTATTAATTTTGGCTTCATCCATGGCTATTTAAGTAGCTCTAAACTTGTGGGTTATACTAATAATGATTGGACTGCAGATATAGATAATAAAAAGAGCACTATAGGTTTTGTTTTCTACATAGGAGACAACATTCAGATGGAGTTCAAAGAAGTAATTCATAGTCATTTTGTCAACATGTGAAGTTGAATATGTAGTTATTACATCATGTGTTTGTTATTACATATGGCTAAAGAGATTATTGAAAGAATTATGAATGCCACAAAAAAAGCCTACAAAAATTTATATGGATAACTAATTAGTCATTGCATTAGCAAAGAATCTAATATTTCATGATAAAAGTTAGAATATTGACACAAGATTTTATTATCTACGAGATTACATTGCAAACATGGAAGTTGAAGTATATAAAGACACAAAACCAAGTTGTGGATATCTTCACAAAGCCACTCAAATGTAATGTTTTATCAGAATGAGAGATGTGTTGGGAGTTACGAAGAAATCAAGTTTAAAGGGGTATGTTTAAAGTGAACTAGATTTCAGTTCTGAAAACAAAAGAATCGGTTGACCAACTAAAATAAGTCGAATCGGTCAACAAATTTAATTGGCAAAATACAATTCCTATTCAAATAAATATTTCTTTGTACTAGTTTAATTATTTGATTATTTAGTACTTTATGCCTATAAAAGGCTTTTAATTCAGCGTTATTCAGCAGTACAAAAGGAAAGATAATATCTAAGCGAGGTTAGAGATAAATACTTAATAAAAATATATTTTCCTCTTAATCTTCTTGCTCTTGAGTTTTTTACTTTGTTTTTCTGTTTTTGATCTTATACAACTCATATATTTCTTCCAACACTCAATTCTCTTGTCTGACTTGTATATTGTTGCCAATTTCCCATGATCCTCAAATCCCCTGAACAGAAAGAAGACAACTTTATTAGGCTATAAGAAAAAGCATAGTACTCTAAGTTAGAATGCTAATGCTAAAAACTTTATGCGTGCTTGTTTTATGTCTAAAATTTCTTTGTGTTTCATTACTAAGAGAGTAAAAGAATAGGAAAAGGAAGAAAGATGATGAGAATTAAAACAAAAAATGACAACTATCAATATGGAAATTTTTATAATAAGTCATGAAAGTTATTTGATCTTTTTTTTTTTGTTTCTCGATAATGAAACACAATTATTATACCAAGTAACATTTATTGTTGGCTTAAGGTTAATCACTAATATTTGTCACAAAACCTTTTTTTAGGCAGGAACAAAATCATTTTTTTAGACGATGTAGCTAAGATGTTTGAATTGTGGATCTATAGATTAAAATAAAATAAAATTGATCATCTATATAAACTTTGATAAATCATGAATAAGAATTGTAGATTTCATACAGGATTCATTGGAACTCAGAAGAAGTGTTTTTTAGTTCAAAAGGCATCATGTTCCACTTCTAATGACCAAATGGTAATGTGAATGTTGTTTTGTATCTATTTGTTCCAACGATAAATATATGCTAAAAGCTAGATTTCATATTTAATATAGAGAATATTTTGGCTTTATAAAGCCTCTTTAGCGGATCTAAGCGAGGATTAATAAGTATTAAAAATCAAGGAAGATAAAAAACAATAGTAGCGAACAAAGAAAATGTATAACTTACATAAAGATAAAATGATTTCAAACTAAAATACTAGACTTCTCTTAGAGATATTTAGTTGATACAAGAAAAGAGAGAATTCTAAAAATTATTTGATGCCTATTATAAGCTAGAGAGGTCCTTATATATGTCTTAAAATTCAAATAACATTAAAACGAGTTGACAAAATGATAAGGCCTAAACAAGTGACTAAAGGACTTGTACAAAAAAGATAAGGCCAAAACAAGTGGCCAAAAGACTTGAACAGAAAATCAAAATACTTTATCACATACTTATGACCCATATGTCTTTGGGAATTAAAATTATTACAAAGTGACAACATACTTTTGATCTTGATAAGATCACTAAAGATTATCGGAGCATTAATTATGCCACAGGTGGGTGCTAAGCTCATTTTTAACATCATTGTCATCTTTGAAAGATATCTTTTGTACAAACTATGCTTATTGACTTCTTTGAAAACTTTAAACAGAGATTTCTTGAGCTCTTGCTTCAAAGATAAGGAGGAAAGGTCTTTAAAAGGTTCTTTTAAGTCTTGGGATTTTAAGCTTTGTGGACAAGATTGATGTTCTTTGTGAAAAACACCTAGACCATTCATTGAATTTATCTCACCATTTGATAAGTGTTCTCCTTATAAGGATTGAAATAGTATGTGCGTGAATCCAAACTTGTCTACATCCTAATCTCAGACTTGATAATTCAATTTGACTATCTAAGAGATTTGGTAATGGCTTACAAAACTAATGAACTTTGAAATAAACTTATTAGTCTTAAATAGTTTTTCAAAAAACGATTTCATGGAAACAAGCATTTGGATTGGGAAGATTCCCCATTTACAGTGCCATCTTTGAAACCTTTTTAGAAAGACTTAAGATTTTTATGATTGTTGGAACTCAATGAACCAACTATGCTTACCAACAATGCTATCATATGTTAAGGGTCCTTCCCAAGCATTGATGTAGTCAAAGTAAATGCAATTTTTAGATGAATGTTGATAGTTAGTGAGAAATATAAAGGTATAGAGATTATGGCCCCATTCATCAAGAGTAACAATTTCTTTAATCACGAGCTTAAAATAAGCTTAGTCTTTTTTATTTTTAGGAATTTGGTAAAGAAAGACTAATCTCTTTGTAATGGATAACTCTTTTTTTATCATGTAATGAGAGAATGTGCTCTTATAAAAACAATGCATTGTGGACTGTAAGATTCTTATTGCATCAAAGTATTGTTCTTAAATGTTTATGGTCAATATTATTGGAATATGTTATGTTATATTAGAGTATCAAGTAAGAATGTTTAGTTTATCATAACAATAGCATATAAAACATAAAAAAAAAAAAGTGTTCAATATAAACCTAGAGCATATACACTTTTAAATCTATAAACATACAAACTAAAACTCAAGGCAAACATGCTTTCAACATAAATATCATAAAAAGAATACTAGCAAATATACTAAGCATATATTAAAACTTAATATATAATATATATATATGATATTGTAAAGTTAAAAAACGATTTGATAGGAGTGTGATACAATGAAAACTTATCCCAAGGCACCAATAATATTGAAAAAAAGTCAAATAACACCATGAAGCAAATTACTTTTCAATAAGTTAGATTCAAAGCGTTATGATCATAAATATTTAAAACTCATAACCTATATTTATCTTCCTTACTCATATTGAATCTCCTCTAATTAGGCCTACTAATTTGTTGCTTCATCGAAGCCATATCATCTTTTAGATCCTTCATAACCCTATTCAGCAACTCAAGTTGTTTGGTGAAAACTTGTATCTAAAAAGTGTTCTTCGCTTTCAATGTCATAAAGTCATTAATTTTAGTCATCTTTAAATTTGAAAAAAATGATTAATAACACAAAATATATCCTCATAGCCTCTTGTTTCACACAAATCAAAGTTTTTCACTCTAATATGTGCAATGACACGACAAAAAAACTGATGTCTTCTTCCAAATGCAAGAGTGTTGAAGTAATAAATAACTCGGCAAGACCAAGATCGAACCACAAAGAGGTTAATTGTATAAATTATAAACAACAATAACAACAACAATAATAACAACAATAATAATAATAAAGAAGAAGTTGATGAGAACTTTGAGATGGAAGATTAATGTAAGGATTAAACAATAATAAAAACAAATGTCAAGGTTAAAGGATCCACTAATGGTATTTCAAACAAGTATAGTATAAACTCTTATTATTCAACTGGAAACCACTCACAAAGGAGGTTCTGATCGGATGATTTGTCATTAATAGCTCATTATAAATTGTTAACATGATCATATTAATTATCTTATTTAAGTAACACCAAACTTTTAAATGTTGTTAGGAATTCATGATTATAACTTATGTTAACAACAAATCAAGTTCTTTTCATAGCACAGGTGTAGATAATACCATACGGTTGCGCTATGAGAGTACCAAGCATTTGTTGTACCAAGTGTTATACAATACAAATCTAGATTAATCATTTAACAAGCAAGGTATTAAGAATTAGTAAGATAAAAAGATAAGACATGTTAATATTAAACATTAAGATCCATGTTGAGTTTACACCATACTTATTCTTACACCATTAGTGTAACATTTTCACATTGACATAATAAACTTAACTAAACATAATGAACAAGAGAAACATAAATAAACAAAATAAGAACATAAATAAGATACAAGTTAATTAAGTAAAGGAAAGGAAATGAAAAGCATAAATAAGATATTAATGAAAGCAAAACTTAAGAATTATAAAAAATATATATAAAGAGAGAAAGCAAGAGAAAATTCTTGATCTGAATAACCAAGCCCCTAAACACATGGCAAATTCCTCCTTTTATAGGCCAAAATTTAGAACTATTGATTTGATGACTAATTGTTGAGTTGGTGGCCAACTCTGGACTTGGTGAAAATCCTTATCTTCTTGTCTGAATAAAATGTTATTGCTAGCATCAAAACTAGAACCACCTGTACCATGAAAGTTATAGGAAATTGTCTTATCTTTCCAAGAGAAAAAATTAAGGTCATTTGGACTTCTAGAATTCGAGATATGGGCTAAACACTTAACAGTGTCTGAGCTGCATGATAGATTCAAACTTCTCCGTTATTGCTATAATTTGGACTTGAAAACGGTCTTTTTAAATCTTGGACTCCACATGAAAGTTGTAGACCTATGTCTTACCGAATCTGTCCAAAATATTGAGGTTATTTGGACATCTAGAACTCAAGATATGACCTAATTACCAAACAGTGTTCCAGTTTGGATTGCACTAACATCTCTTTTCTAAGTTTGGCCCTCTCTTTGTCCTTTCAATTTCAATACTTAAACTCATCAATCAATCCTTTCATTTATGTGATATACCTGCATTTAAAATGAACATTTACCATAAATTAAAGGTATCTTTATTATTAGGTATGTTATTATAAAACATGCATTAGTTAAGGAGTTATTGATACTTCAAGTGCAAAATGATGATATAAAACCTTGATAAATATGCACTTTTAAGTATTAATCACACCCCCCAACCAGCTTATTACTAGTCCCTAGTAATCAAAGCGTTAAAATAGAAAAATAATTTGCAAATTCCACAAAGCAAGGCATTCATCATTCAACTTCCATTAATTTATCCAGATAAACAAAATCTCATTAAATTCATATATATGCTCAATACCTCGTAAACAAGATATTAATAAACATTTTTTTGTGGTTAAAATATCAACATATAGTTATATGGCTTTATTTGGAAGAAAACATTTTTTTTATTCTAATGTTTAAAGTTAACTTCCTTGGGTTAAGATTATTATTATTTTTTTTAATATATACATATAACTTAAAACACAATGCATCTTTAACCCATGTAACGAGCTTTCGGCTAAGGACTCCCAGACTAGTTGATCTTAGGGCATTAGGTGTTGAGATACCCCTACGAGCTTAGTAACTCGAGTTGCAGATACTGGTATGTAAATAGTGCAATGTTTGATTCCCTTAAGCTTTTCTCCTTAACCCATGTAAGAAGCGTTGGGTCAATAGCTCCCAAGTCAGTTGACTTAGGGTATTAAGTGTTAAAAACACCTCTTCGAGCTTAATTGCTTAGGTTAGGGAGGCTACAAAACCAAATTTATCTACGTTTTTTTATTATTATTATTATTATTATTATTATTATTATTATTATTATTTTGTTCTTATTAATTTTTTTTTTTTTGAAAAACATATTATATACTATCATTTTCCCTTAGTTGTTACCTTTAACAAAAAAACATAAATAATCTAATAATCTAATATGCAACTCACAATCATATGTTAAAGTGTGTGTGTGAAAATGAAGATTTAAGAATACTTGTTAAATGAGCATATGAGCAGAATCAAGTGATAACAATACGAGAGTTTGTAAACCTGAATATTTCAAGAAGTATTCTGATAGACCTTGTTAAGAATGTTTACTATGATGCGTCTCAAGAGTCACTTTAGCAAAAAAACTCATTTTATTATGTCATCCTAGTAACAACAATTTAGCAAATAGTTTATAAAGTAGAAAACACAGTTTTTTTTTTAATATATCAACTACTACCCTTTTCCCTCAACCAAAATGAGACATTGTGCTCAATGTCCTAAGGTAGAAAGATAGAGTATAAAAGACATCACCTGAAATAACGAGCATTGACAAACTTGAAACACATTTAAACAAATATAAGAAACAACAAAACACAATAATAAAACCAAAAGACATAAAAGGTTTTACAAACGAAGGCTCAAATCCAATCTAAGTTTTTTACGGCTTTCCTTAATTAACCAATTTATGCGACTCATGGAGGAATCAATTATAGGGATGAAAGATTGTAGTTGGTCAATCAATTGTTCAGTAGTAGCAGCAGAGATTATGATTTGTTGTGCTGAAGATCTTAGAAATTCATATTCCACAACATGATTAAGAAAAGACAACAACTTATCATAAAAACCATTAACATTTAACAGACCTATGGGTTTATGGTTAATGTGCAGTTGGGCCCAAGAGAAAATATGAAAGATCTCTTCCAATGTGCTCAGACTACCTGGTAAGGCAATGAAGGTATCAGCGTGTTTAAACATTGTATTCATTTGATCAGACATTGTGAAGACCTGTAAATCCTCTCTAATTGTTTTTCCAATATTGTCCCATTGTGCTAAAGCTTTGGGGACAACCCTTAAAACTTGACTACCTCCTAAAAATACAGCTATTAACACTCCCCCCATTGACCCAAGACTGCCTCCTCCATACACTAAATGAATCTTTCTTTCAGCCAGTACCTGACAAAGATAATTTGTTGATTTTAAAAACTCTATTTCCTTCCCACGACTAGATCCACCAAAAACACAAATATTTTTTTATGTGATGACGTGAGGAACTTGCCATTTCTACACACTTCTATATTTGATGAATGTATGGGTTAAATAGAAATGAAGGGAAGGAAACGAATAATTTATAGATGAGAAATTAAAAATGTAATCATACCACCTATATGTAGGTCAGCTATAGTCTCACTCACACACTCTTTATTTATTTATTTATTTATTTTGAAAAAACATGTATATGTACAAGTAGTTGTAATTATGGCTCACATCTTCCCTTGGTTTTACGTCCAAGAATGGTTTAAACGCCCTCTATGAGTCGGGGATAGGCTTCCCATCTAGTTTTCTTAAAAACTGGCAAACATGGTCTTTTTTAGTCAGATTCTCAAGACTAAATCAAGCATGTTATTTATGGAATTGTGGCCATAAATCATGAGTTGCATCATGCACATCTCCACTAGGATGCATCTCAAGAGTCAATAGAAGATTATCTAAAGATCCCTTACTCGGGTCATCCTTAATGAACTGTATTTTATCTTCATGATTTACAGATATCATTCGAAAAAGTCTGAATCTGTCCTCCAGCCTAAATACTATTCAGTGTTGAGCCCATATCTCAAGTTCTAGAAGTCCAAATGACCTTAATTTTTTTTCATGAAAAGATAAGACAATTTCCTATAACTTTCATGAATAAAAGTAATTCCAGTTCTAATGCTAGCAATGATGTTTTATTCAAACAAAAAGATAAGGATTTTCACCAAGTCAAGAGTTGGCCACCCACTCAACAATTAGTCATCAAATCAATAGTTTTAAATTTTGGCCTATAAAAGAAGGCATTTTCCATGTATTTAGGAGCTTGATTGTTCAGATCATGAACTTACTTTTGCTCTCTCTCGTTATATTTTTTTTTATAATTCTTAAGTTTTGCTTTCATTAATATCTTGTTTATGCTTTTCATTTCTTTTCCTTTACTTAGTTAACTTGTATCTTATTTATGTTCTTGTTTTGTTTATTTATATTTATCTTCTTCATTATGTTTAGCTAAATTTATTATGTCAAGGTGAAAAGGTTACACTAATGGTGTAAGAATAAGTATAGTGTAAACTCAACATGAATCTTAATATTTAATATTAACATGTCTTATCTTTTTATTTTACTAATTCTTAATACCTTACTTGTTAAATGATTAATCTATATTTGTGTTGTATAACACTTGGTACAACAAATGCTTGGCACTCTTATAGCCCAACCATATGGTATTACCTACACATGTGCTATGAAAGGAACTTGATTTATTGTTACCATAAGTTAGCATCATGAATTCCTGACAATATTTTTAAATACATCTTCTGAACTTAAAGATAAGTCTGTTTTACTTACCTGGTCTAAGACGTCACTATTGATGACAACATCTTGGGCAAACATGCCTTCAGCTTTAAAGACTTCTTGCTGGAAGTTTTGATCTTCTTCTTCTTGAGTTGGATGACTCATATCTGCAATGTTAGTTTCTCTACAGAACAAATTATTCCGTAGAAAAAATCATATTATTACCTGTATAGGTACTAGAGAATATCCTATAGATATTAAAGATACTCGTGGTAATACAGAAATACCTTTAGTTTTAAAGGAAGAAATATCACAGAAACTTGCTAAGTTACCTGCTGATATTAGAAAAACGATTTCCTATATTCATGTAGGAAGTATAAAAGTTATGATGAAATCTACTTTTAGAGTAGGTATTAATAGTCCAGTCAAACTTGCTATTTTAGATAGACGTATGACTGAGCCCAAAAATGCTATTTTTGGAGCTGTTCAAGGAAATTTAGCTTATGGTAAGCTAATATTTACCTGTAATCCTAAGATTGGTGTTCCTTTAAGCACTAAAAACATAAATTCCATAATATGTTTAGCTCATGAATTTGAGAAAACAGATTTAATGCGTAGTGGTGATATGCCCCTAAGTATTACCTATAAGATGTGTTATACACTCACAAATAGTCATCATTCCATGATGTTTAAAAACAAAGCACCAATAAGTATAGATGGTGTTTTTAAGGAATTTGGACAGATATCCAATATTCCTTTTCAAGAGATTGATCCTCTTGATTCAGTATGGGCCATGGATCTTAGCCCAAAACCATACTTAGGTTCCCAACCTAGGTTACAAATAACAGAAACTCCAATCTCACAAATTGGACTTAGAAACAGACAACAAGTGCAAAGGAAAGGAGTTCCTATGCTTGTTAATAAAGATTCTTCTGACGAAGAAGAAAATCCAACTATTATAAATAATTGGACCTATAACCCACATTGGCATCAAGGCCAATCTTCAAATAGTAACGAAGCTTTAATTAAAGCCCGTTATAGGATGAATGGTCTACCACCACCTCAAAAAGATAGCCTCTCAGCTATAAGTAAAAGGATAAATCATTTAAGTTTAGATTTATCAGACCAAGAATTATGAATAATCCTCATCAAGGAAAACCTCATATATTCTTTAATAAAAGATATATTGGGTTAAAACACCAAAATGTAACAGTTAATCCACCACCATATACTTATCATGGCGGTCGAGGAATAGATGGTTGTCTCAACCATTTAAATAATATTAACTCAGTTCTCGGATCTGTGTTAATTCTGCTCACAAGCCTTAGTAATGTGTTTGGCTTACCATCCAAACAACTTTTCAGTGGGGTGGATGTTGATATTGACGATTTTCCAAAACCTACCAAAAATCCACAGTTTACCGACAATGGATTAAAAGATTTGGTCACTAATGTCCACACAACATTAGGTGCCCTTGATAAAGATACCAGAACCACTAAAGTTCTGATAGAAAATATGAACCTTAGACTTCAGTCTTTGGAACAAAAGTTAGGATTTTTAGAAACCCTAGAAAACACCTTTAAAGGAATAGACCCCATTAAGATTGAACAAATCTTGTCAATAGTCCAAAATATTGACCAAAAAGTCTAAAATTATGTCTGGAAAAATAGACAGCTTAGAACAAGTCATAAAAAAGCTTGCAGAAGATTTCAAAAACCTTGAAGACAAACAAATTACTGTCCTACAAAGACATATAGAGACATCTGCTGCCTCTATTATTGCTGCTTTAAGAAAAGACCTCGAAGAAATAAAAAGAAGTCTTTTATTAATGACAGATGCTATTAAAAGTTGTGCCGATAGCATAAAAGCATGTGAATGTAATAAAGAGATTCTCGAAGCTTTCGAGAAAAAGTTAAGTAGTGTCCCCATGGCTACACCCATAGGACCATCCACTCAACCACCTACCATAGGAATGGCTAGAGATGAAAAGTCCCCATCATGACTCAAACCCGCTACTATTTCAACTTTTAATTATATTCCTAAACCATGAAGGAATACAAAAGTGTGAAAGAACAGTTGCTAGAATATTATATGGCCTATGACCATAATAATTGGACTAATACAGTCATTAAAGTTCTGAGTTGTGAAGACCCAGAAATAGAACAAGCCCCAGACCAATATGAGGATTTGAATATCCTTGTAGCAATCCCAAATCCTAGGCATCAAAACCTCAATGTAGAAATTGATGAAACCTATGATGATAATATGAATCCTACCCAAGCTGAATCTTCAGCTCAAGGTGCTTCAAGAAATCCACCCAGTGGAGTCAGTTATGATAGGCCTTCCCAAAGACCTAGACCCACTAGAAGTCACAATACGACTTATCAAAGTGCCCCTTTAGGAGGATCTTATAGATCAGGAACAGGCAGATTTCAGAGATATAATATCCCTGAAGACTATGCTCCTGAAAGAAAATACTCAGCTGATATTTTAGATATTGACTGTGTAGACTCTAAAGAAAGAAGACGTAGAATCCAAGCTTGGCATAATTCTTTACGTCTTATCATAGCAACAGATGATAATTTAGCTAATGATTTCGAATTAGCTCATATTTTGATGGTTAATAAATCATCTAGAATGGCCAATGAACTTATTTCTGGAATTAATAAGGAAGAGTTCATGAGAGGTTCTTCAGAGGACTTTCTCCAAAATATAGTAAATCTGTTATCAACAGTTTTTCTAGGAACAAATTATCTTAATGATGGTGAAAATCAAGTTAAGATTAAACAAGAGGAATCTCGAGAGAGAATGACTAAGTTACAGATCTGTGATCTGTGTTATCTCGATCAGTTCACCTGTGATTATGAGGAAGCCTTATTAAATGTGCCTAACACTGAATGGGTTAGTTACATAGAAGGATACCTTAGAAAGATTCCTTATATAGGAAAAGAAAGTCTTGAGGAATATCAAGCCCTGCCACCTATTAGCAAATTAAGTCTAATAGTTGCTAAAAATATAGTTCAGAAGAAACTAACTAAAATATGCACTGAAAGACAGTTGCTCAAAAGAACAAAGAAGATAAATCTTTGTTGTCCTGAATTTCAAGGACCAGAAACCATGTACGGGTGTCAAACTATTCCACAAATTAAAAAATGGAAGAAAAAGATCAAGAAGAAATATAGGTTCAAACCTAAGAAAAAGAAGTATTATAAATCTCCAAAAAGATATAAAAAATACTTTGGTCACCAAGGTAGAAGAAAAAGATTTTTCAAAAAGAAAAATTACAAAGATTTAAAAGGTCTCAATGATGAACCTAAAGAGTTATCCTCTTCGGATAAACAAAAATTATGTCCACAGAAAAAGAAAACATGCAAATGTTGGATTTGCCAAGAGATTGGACATATGAGTTATGAATGTCCAAATACCAAATCATCAAAAGCCCAAGTAAAGGCCTTTGAAGAAATATTTCTAGAAGAAGCTCTAGAACAATACAATCTAGCCCCTCTAGAAACTTTAGATGATGTCAGCGATGACGAAGAACTCTATTATTTAGAGTCTGATATTGATATAGAATCCGATGACTATTCAGAGACAAGCTCTGATTTCACGGATCAAGAGTAATCTTGAAGATAAGATTCCCACTTGGGAAGAACTAGAAACAGAAGAAGGTTGGGACCTACTTCTGAATGATAGCACTACCCCGTGCTCAGAAACCAATAATGAGTCTCAACAACTCTCTGACAATGAAATCGATGATTTCCTTGATTATGATACTTTACCTTTATGTAAAGTAGAAGAAACGATAGACTTAAGCCAGGTCGTTTGGACTGACTTAACCACTATCCCACAGGAAGAAATTCTTGATTTAGGACGTGTTGCCCGACAAACACGCACTCATGTAAATTCTATTTACATTCGAGGAACTTTATCCTTTAGTGGATACAGAAAGTTTAACTTAGATTGTTACGTAGATACTGGAGCTAGTATGTGTCTTGCAAATAAAAACATAATACCTCCACAGTTTTGGACTAAAACTCCAAATCCAATATATGCTAAGTTAGCAGATGATACTATCCATACATTAGATGTAGTGGCTGAACGAATAGAAATTCTTATCCAGGATAAGGTTTTTATTATCCCAACCCTATATCAAACCGAATCTCGGTATGATATTTTACTAGGCAATAATTTTGTACGTCTCTATGAGCCTTTTGGCCAGTGGGGAAAAATTATTGTTTTCCATCATGACGGACAAACCGTTGTTTGCCCTAAAGTCACCAAAGCTTACCATCGTGGTTAGCCTGGTTTCTTAGATTCTCAGAAGCATGGAAGTCACTCCAAAGCTCCTGAACCTGAAAATATTGTTCAAAATCTCGATTTTGATCAAAAAAGTTTGGGGGAGAGTATCTGTACTTTTTCTCCTTCCGAAGATTTTTTATTAAATCTTATGAGTATATCTATCATTGAAGATAAACTCAAAATGGTTTGTAGTGACAATCCATTAGATAATAATATCTCTAAATATAAATTTAGAGCTCACATAGAATTAGTTGATAAAACAACTAAAATAAAGGTACCACCCATGCAGTATACTGCACCAGATAGAGATGAATTTGCAAAACAAATTCAAGAATTATTAGATGCCCATCTAATAGAACCAAGTAAGTCACCTCACTTTAGTCCTGCATTCTTAGTCAATAAGCATTCAGAACAGAAAAGAGGAAAGAGATGGATGGTAATCAATTATAAAAAATTGAATGACCATACTATAGGAGATGGATATTTTCTACCTAGAAAAGATGAATTGTTAGATCAAATTCGTGGTAAAAAGCTGTTCTCCTCTTTTGATTGTAAAAGTGGATTTTGACAAGTATTGCTAGATGACAGCTCACAGTCTTTAACTGCTTTCACATGCCCACAAGGACACTTTCAGTGGAAAGTCATGCCTTTCGGTTTAAAGCAGGCCCCATCCATATTTCAAAGACATATGGATGAGACCTTCAAAGGATTTGAATCCTTTTGTCGTGTCTATGTCGATGATATTATTGTATTCAGCAATAATGATAAAGATCACATCACCCATGTGACAAAAGTCTTAGACAGGTGTAAAGAAATAGGTGTTATCCTTTCTTTACCTAAAGCTCAATTATTCAAGGAAAGCATTAATTTCCTCGGCTTAATAATTGACAAAGGACAAATTAAGTTACAAAGTCACATAGGTAATCACCTTAGTGCATTTGACAGTAATATAACTGATAAGAAACAGTTACAAAGATTTTTAGGAATCTTAAATTATATCTCTAATTTTTGTCCAAAGGTTGCACAGATCCGCCAACCTCTACAGGCAAAATTAAAGAAAGATATTGTTTGGCAATGGTCAAAAGAAGATACCAACTATGTTGATAAACTTAAAAAGGCAATAAAACATCTTCCACCAGTCCACCATCCTGGACCAGATGAACCTTTAATTATTGAGACTGATGCCTCAGACAAATATTGGGGAGGAATCCTTAAATCAAAACCTCTTGAAGGACCAGAATTAATATGTGGTTATGCCAGCGGGACTTTTAAGCCAGCTGAACAAAATTACCATAGTAATGAAAAAGAGCTCCTTGCTCTTATAAATACCATCAAACGGTTTCAAGTATACCTCATCCCAGTAAGGTTCAAAGCTAGAACTGATAATAAACATGTATTCTATTTTTTGAATACTAATATTGCAGGTTCTTATAAACAAGGAAGACTTGTCAGATGGCAACTCTGGTTGCAATACTTTGACATAGAATTTGAGCACGTTGAAGGAATCAACAACGTCTTTGCAGACGCCCTCTCACGAGAGCTTACAGAAATATGTCGAGATCCGACATCATAGAAGAGATCAACGATCTTGATATAAAGATTGCCAAAACGGAGAAAAGGATCCAAGAAAAGCAGCTCAAGCTTGAGCGCCTCACGGAGAAAAGAAGTAAGTTAGCTTCTAAACTTGACACTAAGCCTCTTAGTGCCGAAGGTCTTCTCGAAAGATTTTCAGAAAAGATGGCAGTAGCCAAGGAAAAGACTGGTCAGTCTTCACAGACTCCTACCAGCTCAGAAGATTTGGTGTTAAAACCAAAAATCCTTGATCAAGGGATTAAAAAGATAGAGGAAGCTTACAAAGCCTCTGAACCTTTCAAAGCGCTAGAAACGCAAAAATGTTATGTTATCTTTTCAGGACCCCAAGCTGGAGTCTACAAAGAATGGGCGACGGTACAACGCCTCGTCTCAGGTAAGCCTTATGCCTTTCAGGGATATAAGACTTATGAATTGGCCCGAAAAGCCTTTTATGATTATTGTGTCCGTCACAATACACCCCTTCAAAATGTTCCCAGACTTATCACACCAGTGGATGTCTTAGAACCCAAAATATCAAAGGTTCCTACCTTTGCAGACAAAGCAAAAATGCCAGCTAACCCTGTCATAAACAAAGCCTTTTCTAGGTTTAACAAAGTTAGGATTCCAGATCCTGATGATCACGAGTTTGTTTCCATAGAAACTTTTGATCATTATTATACTCTTGCCGAGTCAACTTGTACTGATGAACAAAATCATTATTTCATCAGTGAAACTAAAGGATTACGCTTATATAACGTAACTATTGGTGCTAGCCCCAAGTTTGTACAAACTTTATATTATTGTGGCCTTCTTAATGCTGCATATCCTAGCCCCAATCTGAAGGAGATTAGTCTTCTTCCCCAAAAGATTCTGACTGCTGTTAAGCATTATCGTCAGAAGGTCCTCCAGGACCCCGAAAGGAGAGTTTATCTCTCTTTCAAAAGCTCTTTCCTTGATTGGGAAGATACAGAAGATGAGACTGATAGTCTTAGAAATTTTCCTGCTTATCATTATATTAAAATGGGAATGCTCAGGAATAAAATTGATGTACACCCCTGTACAGAAACAAAAAACCCAACTACCGATCTGCATCAAGCATTACCGGAGTTAAGAGCACAGACTTTAGGTCATGTGTTAAAAAAGATCAGGACATCCCTGTATAATGACTCAAAGGTCAGGATAAATTATCAGGGATGTCCTGATCTTTTTTAACACATGACCTAAAGTCTGTGCTCTTAACTCCGGTAATGCTTGATGCAGATCGGTAGTTGGGTTTTTTTTTTCTGTACAGGGGTGTACATCAATTTTATTCCTGAGCATTCCCATTTTAATATAATGATAAGCAGGAAAATTTCTAAGACTATCAGTCTCATCTTCTGTATCTTCCCAATCAAGGAAAGAGCTTTTGAAAGAGAGATAAACTCTCCTTTCGGGGTCCTGGAGGACCTTCTGACGATAATGCTTAACAGTAGTCAGAATCTTTTGGGGAAGAAGACTAATCTCCTTCAGATTGGGGCTAGGATATGCAGCATTAAGAAGGCCACAATAATATAAAGTTTGTACAAACTTGGGGCTAGCACCAATAGTTACGTTATATAAGCGTAATCCTTTAGTTTCACTGATGAAATAATGATTTTGTTCATCAGTACAAGTTGACTCGGCAAGAGTATAATAATGATCAAAAGTTTCTATGGAAACAAACTCGTGATCATCAGGATCTGGAATCCTAACTTTGTTAAACCTAGAAAAGGCTTTGTTTATGACAGGGTTAGCTGGCATTTTTGCTTTGTCTGCAAAGGTAGGAACCTTTGATATTTTGGGTTCTAAGACATCCACTGGTGTGATAAGTCTGGGAACATTTTGAAGGGGTGTATTGTGACGGACACAATAATCATAAAAGGCTTTTCGGGCCAATTCATAAGTCTTATATCCCTGAAAGGCATAAGGCTTACCTGAGACGAGGCGTTGTACCGTCGCCCATTCTTTGTAGACTCCAGCTTGGGGTCCTGAAAAGATAACATAACATTTTTGCGTTTCTAGCGCTTTGAAAGGTTCAGAGGCTTTGTAAGCTTCCTCTATCTTTTTAATCCCTTGATCAAGGATTTTTGGTTTTAACACCAAATCTTCTGAGCTGGTAGGAGTCTGTGAAGACTGACCAGTCTTTTCCTTGGCTACTGCCATCTTTTCTGAAAATCTTTCGAGAAGACCTTCGGCACTAAGAGGCTTAGTGTCAAGTTTAGAAGCTAACTTACTTCTTTTCTCCGTGAGGCGCTCAAGCTTGAGCTGCTTTTCTTGGATCCTTTTCTCCGTTTTGGCAATCTTTATATCAAGATCGTTGATCTCTTCTATGATGTCGGATCTCGACATATTTCTGTAAGCTCTCGTGAGAGGGCGTCTGCAAAGACGTTGTTGATTCCCTCAACGTGCTCAAATTCTATGTCAAAGTATTGCAACCAGAGTTGCCATCTGACAAGTCTTCCTTGTTTATAAGAACCTGCAATATTAGTATTCAAAAAATAGAATACATGTTTATTATCAGTTCTAGCTTTGAACCTTACTGGGATGAGGTATACTTGAAACCGTTTGATGGTATTTATAAGAGCAAGGAGCTCTTTTTCATTACTATGGTAATTTTGTTCAGCTGGCTTAAAAGTCCCGCTGGCATAACCACATATTAATTCTGGTCCTTCAAGAGGTTTTGATTTAAGGATTCCTCCCCAATATTTGTCTGAGGCATCAGTCTCAATAATTAAAGGTTCATCTGGTCCAGGATGGTGGACTGGTGGAAGATGTTTTATTGCCTTTTTAAGTTTATCAACATAGTTGGTATCTTCTTTTGACCATTGCCAAACAATATCTTTCTTTAATTTTGCCTGTAGAGGTTGGCGGATCTGTGCAACCTTTGGACAAAAATTAGAGATATAATTTAAGATTCCTAAAAATCTTTGTAACTGTTTCTTATCAGTTATATTACTGTCAAATGCACTAAGGTGATTACCTATGTGACTTTGCAACTTAATTTGTCCTTTGTCAATTATTAAGCCGAGAAAATTAATGCTTTCCTTGAATAATTAAGCTTTAGGTAAAGAAAGGATAACACCTATTTCTTTACACCTGTCTAAGACTTTTGTCACATGGGTGATGTGATCTTTATCATTATTGCTGAATACAATAATATCATTGACATAGACACGACAAAAGGATTCAAATCCTTTGAAGGTCTCATCCATATGTCTTTGAAATATGGATGGGGCCTGCTTTAGTCACTAATGTCCACACAACATTAGATGCCTTTGATAAAGATACCAGAACCACTAAAGTTCTGATAGAAAATATGAACCTTAAACTTCAATCTTTGGAACAAAAGTTAAGATTTTTAGAAACCCTAGAAAACACCTTTAAAGGAATATACCCCATTAAGATTGAACAAATCTTGTCAATAGTCCAAAATATTGACCAAAAAGTCTAAAATTATGTCTGGAAAAATAGACAGCTTAGATTAAAAGTTTGGTGTTACTTAAATAAGATAATTAATATGATCATATTAATAATTTATAATGAGATATTAATGATAAATCATCCAATTGGAACTTCCTTTGTATGTGATTTCCAGTTGAATAATAAAAGTTTATACTATATTTGTTTGAAATACTATTAGTGGATCCTCTAACCTTGACATTTGTTTTTATCATTGTTTAATCCTTACATTAATCTTCCATCTCAAAGTTCTCATTAACTTCTTCTTCTTTATTATTATTGTTGTAGTATTATTATTGTCTATAATGTATACAATTAACCTCCATGTGGTTCGATCTCGGTCTTGCCAGGTTGTTTATTACTTCGACACTCTTACACTTGGGATAAGACATCAATCTTTTGGTCGTGTCACTTTATAATTTACGATAACTCAATTTTTAAAAAATTATTTAAAACTGAAAAAAAAAATCAGATTTTTAAATAATAAATCTTTAAATAATTTCAGATTTATAACGTAATCTTAGAAACTCTTGGATAATTTTATTTTACTATTTCCGCTTAGACTCAATCACTTTATAATAAAGATTACATGAATAACGACTCCTTTTTCGAACAAGTATTGCATAAATAATGACAGAACTCAAAGAAGGTAGTACTCTTACTGAGCTTGTTGTATAGCTTGTGAACACGCCTCATGAGATTGGCATGTTTCTTAATGACAATAAATCTAGACTAGGTGACTGCTCTCATGATTCGGAATCAATACTGACGCAAGTAGGGTTGCAAGGGTAAGGGCAATCAATTTTTTCGAAGGCACTTCGGTCGTAGAACCAATCTCCAACTGCCTTTCCGATTTTCTGCAGTTAAAAAGCCATTCATACACACACCAAGGATCAGTAAAAATGCAGAAGTAATCAAATATAGGGTGGAAAAACAGCAAAGGAAATTGAAGTTATGAGCGTCATTACCACATTGCCGACCACGGGGGATTTATCGGCTAACCACGTAGATACCGACCCGGATTGGCAGTGAGCGTAGCAAGAATTTATCCACAATCCTCTCGATGAAGAGCTGCCGAGTCCAGTATTCACTGCTTTTAGTGCTTTTAGGAATTGTGTCCTGTAATCTGAAAATAAAACTTTTTGTTGGCCACCAAGCTGATAAACTTAACTTCACTTCCCCATCATGAACAAAGAACTTCCCTAAAACCTCCCAAATTTGGTCATTAATAAAGGAGCACAAGTTTTGGAAATTACTCTGCACAGTTTGGAGTTGAGTAGCCGAGCACTTCTTCAAGTCAAGCTTGCAGTTCTTCCATTCTTTTTTGGAATCAACAGCGGTTGGTGCAAGGATGTTCTTTATCTGAATGAATATGAAAAGGATGGAAGATTAGAGAAAATACAAGGCAAAATGTAAAAAGTCAAAACAAATCAAGCTGCAATTCTGTCCATTTCCCTTTCCTGTTCTTATGAGAGAGACTTAACAAAAGAAGAGGATGGTTAAACGATAAGAGAGTGTTGTCGATAACTTTTCTCAGAAATTTGCTAACCTGCCAGGAATCATAGGCTGAGTTGATTATAAAAAGTGGCGTTCGCATGGTCTGTGCCACATATTGTGGGAAGAAACACTGCAAAAACAAGTATTGGTGAGGCCGAAGAAGACATGGTGAAGAGGAGTACTAGGTCAATATCAGAATAGTCTTCCTTACCAATTCTGGTCTCGTTTTTGAAGTGCATGATGCAGGCAAACTCTTTGCTGATCCCTGCAGAAAAGATAGAGAAACAGAATCAAAAGATATTGCAATGACTAAAGTGCAAATCTAGTAAATCAAATTCACAGTTAACAACAAGAAAAGGAAAAGAAATTGAGTTCAAGTACAATCCAATTATAACAATGTCAGAAACTGGGAATAAGATAAGAACAATTATCAAAAGATGAGAGTTACATGGGTTTTAACAACTTGACCGAAGAAGGATTCAATTCGAGACCCTCCAGAGATGTCTGTTCTGTTAAGAAAATAACAATAACAATGATGGTGATGGTGACGGTGACGATTTAGAAAAGTTATGCAATTAAACAAAGGGAGATAGATTCGATCGGTCCTTTGTATATATGAGCTTACCCATGGATAAAATAACCAGCATCAGAAACACATTTTACTCTAGCACTTGCAGGCAGGAGAGATTGGAATTTATCACAATGCAAAATAGCAGCCAATCCACCAGCAGAACATCCAGAAAGAATAGCCTGTCATTTACAAGTCCCAACAGGTTAAAAGATTAAATGAAGGTAAATAAGTTGTAGCAGTCATTAAAAGGAGTCATACATTTCGAGCATTTCTCATTCCTTTCGCCAATAGATCATCAATGACAGCCTGCCAAATCCTTTCTCCCCTGAAGTAAAGCTTAGTTTTCTGGTCCGGCAAAACAGATACAGCAACTTCAGAATTCTTAAACTATAAGAAAATCTTTCAAGTTCCGAGGAAACTTCAAGTAGCTTACCGGATCAACAGCTTCCACATCACCAGTAAATGATGAACCATCACAGTATCTGATCTTGATTCTATTCCAGTTATAAAAATCTGAACCATTCAAACAGAGCTCAATTACTTCGTTACTCTACGGAACACCTTGAAAAGAATGGCTCCTAAACAAATCGATAACAAAACCTAAAACCAGTAAATGTTTAGTCCTACCAGGATTAGCTGCTTGCTTGCTGCCTAGTATGCCAGAGAACCCCATTGTCTTCTCCATTTTCGATGATGAACCCTTGTAAGTGTCCCTACGAGAAACACAAGACTCAACACTCTCACACCATCCTCCTCCCTGGACCCCCGGATCACCAGAAGAAATGTTATGAGCAGATCAAATCCATGCAACTATCGTTATTGAACATCTGACTACTATATTTAATCAAGTTTATTCAGTTATTACTCCATGGTATAGCTGGCAAGAAAGCAGCTCAAGAACAAGAAGAACTAACCTCCATGTGAACCAACCAATTGTTAATCCCAGAACCAGATCCTTTCTCAAAGTGGTATCCTGGTGGACTCCCATCTAAGCAAACTGCAAGGTATATCACAGTGACGACGGATTAGGTAAGAATTAATAACATATACTGTATATTTATTAGCACAAATTAAACCAGCTAATAAGCAACAGCTGCTCACCAGCTCCTCTAGCAGCAGCAGTCTGGACAATAGTCATGGGAATGCTAGCTCCTTCTGTCTTGAGCAATGTCAGTATGCAAACAATAAGACACAGCCACTTGCCTAAACTTGAACCATCCATACTGCTTGCTGTAAGAAACAATGTGATTTAAAAGAAAGAATCAATATTGAAACAAAGGGGAGAGTATTGATACTTAAGAGAGAAGGATAGAAACTTGTGACAATATATAAAGGGAAGAGAAGTTCTCTCACGGTCCCAGTACATGTGCAGGAACAGGAGAGCTGGGGTCACAAAAAGAGCGGTGTAGATTCACAGAAATTTCCCCTCGAGACCATCATTGCCACCTGTAAAAGATAATATGGGCAGCTGTAAGCAAGGAATTGTGCGTTTGGTAATGCTAAGGCACTTGCATGCTTTTTAAAAAAAAAAAAAAAAAAAAAAAAAAAACATTTAGATAGGAAAAACAATTTCAAATACGAATCAAAGCTTTGTTTACGTGGTGCCCTATGGTTTATATTTTATTTTAATTTAAATTTCAAAATTCTCTTTTTCAATCTAGGGGGCTAAAAAGTTTGTCTTCACCATCTATTCTTATTTCTATTTGCTTCCAAACCATTAATTTGACAGAATTACTGGTATTTTTGGGGTAGATTTCCAAATGGCTGTCAAACAATGGATGGCGATTGTCTCTTTTCATGAACAATATGCTATCATCGAAGTCATTAGTTTTTGATTCTTTCTCCTTGTCGTCTGTAGATGGCGGCCCCATCTTTCTTTTTGAATTATTGCAAGCCTTCCTATTACAATGTCCATCATTGCTAGCTGTCGGTGAAGTATATAGTTTGATCCTTTATCATTATTATAAGCTCCTATGCCTGTCGGTGGCCCTCATAGGAGGCTACCACCTATTAGCCTCTGCTTTTGCTAATTTGTTCTCCCACCACCTTATCCCCAGGGTTTATCAGCAAACATGGATGTTTATACGCCACTACTCGATCTCTTACCTTTCGTTGTCAACTTACCTTTCAAATTTTCTCCATCTTTTTTTTATCTTGATCATCATTTTTTTTAAGCCTTTGCAACTTTTTAGGTCAAAATTAAAGAGTAATTCACGAGAAGAAATATCAGAATAGAAAAGTCATCAATGCTGGTTTAAATGTTCTCATGAAAATTTCAATTTTTCCTCCAACTTCAATTATACCCATTTGGTCCCTTGATTTATTTGCAGCTTGATTATGATTTTCAATACAGGAGAAAAAAATTATTGAATTACATACATGAGAGAGACTCACTCTTCATGCCATTTCAGACCAAAAAATAATTGCTCTAAGTGACCAAATGTTACTTGCAAGAGGAGTTTAATAATAGTTGTTTAGAATTTTAATATTACCTAAAAAAATCATATTTAAATAGAGAAAAACAAATCTAACCTGAATTAATTTTGTGTTTTTTGTATCATTTTTTTTTTGTTAATAAATTGATTTCTAGATATTTTAAAAGTGTTGATAAAGTGTTTTAGAGTTGACATGGCTTAAAAACTGGTCTTTAAATGCAAAAATACTCACGACCTTGATTTTTTAATCACTATATAGTAGTAGTTAGAATCTGGGCTAGCGGACAACACATCAATTGCCCTAGCAAGCGACATGTCATCTACTTTCTTTCTTTTTTCAAAAAATAAAATCAAACGAAAGGTTGTCCACCTCTTTAAAAGAAAAAATAAAATAAAACCAAGCCTAGACATATATAGCTAAGCTTTTTCTTACATAGGCCTAGGTGTAATGGGCTAGGCTTGGGAGCTAGGCTCTTTTATGTTTTTTTTTTTCAAAAATTTTTATTTTATAGCTAAGTTAAATATAAATTTAAGAAAAAAAAATTATTGAAACTGGATAAGTCCACAACTAGAAATTATGAGTTTTATGGGTTAAGCCATAGCGTTCGGTCTATTTTTTTATTGTTATGTAATGCATTTTTGTCCTTTAATTTAAAAATAAATAAAATTTCACCATTTGTTAGTGATTATCTATTTTTTTATTTAAATTAAAACTAAAAAAAATATAATTTCACCATTCAATCTCATTTGCTTGTTTTACTATCTCAATCTCATGGGCCTATATTGGTTTTTTTTCTTTTAAAAGATATTTCGTATAAAAAATGATGTGTATTATTGTCATATAATTAAATGAAAAAAAATCCCTAATAAAAAAAAATAAATAAATCTAATAATATACATGACTTGCGTCGTGAGTTTAGTTGATAGATTCAAGTACACTTGGGTTTTTTTAGTAAATGTTATTTTTTTTTCAATTTTATTCTTTAACATTGAGTTAATTAGAGATTGAGCTTTTTGATTTGTTTTTTGCAAGATTATACTGGTGGGTTTCACTAGTCAACCCGGTTTACACAAGTAAATTCACTATGTTTTTATCTCAATATTAGATAAAAATATCTAGTATAAAGCTAATTTTGAATTCATGGTTAAAATCTATTTCTTTAATCAAGAAACATGTTAGTGATGCCGAGACCCCTTTTTTAATGTTCGGAAATTTTTTACCTTGACTCACGGCATAGCTCAGGCCAATTATATTATCATTTAATTAAATAAAAATTTTATTATAATAAATAAGATTATTAGACCCAACCGGGTATATCTATATTGAAAGATCAAATATCTTAATCTATATCCATCTCTTTATTGTCAAGTTTAGTCTTTAGTTATCGTTAACAACTTTTTTATGTTTTATTGGCACGTATAATCACTTGATCAAATAAAATAATTATTCAAAAAAATAAAGTTATTAAACACAACTAGATACATGAGTTATATTGCAAAATCAAATATTTTGATTTATATTTATCTCTTAATTTTTTTAAATTTAGTCTTTACTTAACAACTTCTTTTTACATTTATTACCACAAATAATTTTTGAATTATTTAATTAGATGTATACATAAGTTTTATTTTTATTTTTATTTTTATTTGGGGATTTTTTTATGACAATTTTTTTTTTGAAAAAACCTATATATTTATTTTTTTATTTGTAAAAATATTATCTGACCCGCGGTAGAGAGAATAACTAGTAGCGCTCTCTCTCTCTCTCTCTCTCTCTCTCTATATTATATATATATATATATATATATATATATATATCAACCTGGGTTAACACAAGTAAATTCAATATGTTTTTATCTCAATATTAGATAAAAATATCATCTAGTATGAAGCTGATTTTGAATTCATGGTTAAAATCTATTTCTTTAATTAAGAAACATGCTAGTGATGTCAAGACCCTTTTTTAGCATTCGGGAATTTTTTTGCCTTGACCCGTGGCATAGCTCGGGGCAATTATATTATCATTTAATTAAATAAAAAAAAATTATTCTAATAAAATAAGATTATTAGACCCAACCAGGTACATAACTTGTATTGCGAAATCAAATATCTTAATTTATATTTATCTCTCTATTGTCGAGTTTAGTCTTTGGTTATTGTTTGTTTATGTTTTATTAGCACATATAATTGCTTGATCAAATAAAACATTTATTCAAAGAAAAAAATTTATTAAACACAACTAGATTGAAATCAAATATTTATATTTATATTTATCTCTTAATTTATTTAATTTACTCTTTACTTAACAATTTCGTTTTATATTTATTACCATAGATAATTTTTTATTTATTTAATTAGATGTATATATAAGTTTTTTTTTTATTTTGGGATTTTTTTATAATAAAAAACATGTTGAAAAAACATATATATTTATTTTTTTATTTGTAAAAACATTATTGACACGCGGAATATATATATATATATATATATGGCAACTAGGTCAGGCCGGTGAATATTATAAATATATATAAAACATTCGGTGCTTATAGATTTTATATTGAGGTACAGAATCTTGTACTTTTTGATGTCTTGCCTATGCAGGCATGTATTATACTTTTAATACCCCTTCGAAGCTGTATCTCTCATAAGTTGTAACAGTCAATAATCACGTGGTGGTCTTTTTATTATTATTATTATTATTATTAGCGTGGATATCTGGGTCAGTTTATATATTTCTTGATTAATTCTATGAATCTTGAAATTAAAGATCATATAAATCTTTAATAACCCTGAGATTTATGGAACTTGAACTAAATTGACATCTTTTTTAGTTAAACTAGATTGATTGTTAGTGGTAGAGCGTGTGCTGAACTAAAATCTCCTTAAAGTAAAATAATAATACTTAGGTGGTGACATGATTTTTTTAAAATAAAAAAAAAATCTAATATTTAGATTGACTCAATTTAATAATATATTAAAAAAAACTAATAATAGTAAATAAATCGAACTTAAAAAATTATAATGATTAACAACACAAAAATAAACTTTTTGTCAATATTATGAAAAGATATCCTCCTAATATTTTTAAAAAAAATTTGTGATCTTATTTGATAACAAAGAAAAAAATTACTAAAAATGGAATAACTCTAAAAAAAAGCAAAATAAAAAAAAATTAAAGTTCAATTCCTAGTAAATCAATTGTCAAAGAATGATTTAAAAAAAAAAAAGACAAAAAAACTATTGAGTCCACTTGAGTCAACCTTTCATATTCAATATCTAGTCGTGAGACCAAGATAACCTCGTAAAAAGCAAACTAAATAAAACTAAAAATCTCAATTACCAACACAATGTTAAAGAGAAAAACTTTAAAAATCATTTAAAAAAAGAAAAAAAAATATAAGCCAAAATGAGTCTACCAGCTAACCTTGTAACCTGCAACACGAGATTAGAATAACCCTATAGATATGAAAGTGAACAAAATCACAATGTTCAATCCCCAACAAACCCATTATTAAAAGGTGAAAAACCAAAATCAATAGAAAAAAAAAAGCTTTTTGAACTTGCGACTTAAGTCATGAAGTCGAGATTTTCTTATAGAAGGCAAAAAAAAAAAAACCCTAGGTCAAATTCCAAATAAGAAAAAAATATTGAAGGATGAAATTCAAGAAAAAAAAATCAAATAACAACTAAAAGAATGAGGGCCGAATTTGATATAAAATGAAATCAAATCAAATGTTAAGAGATAAAATTGAAAACAAAAATCAATTAAGAAAAGAATTCAAAAAAAAATAAATATCATTAAAAAAAATAATGACCAAATTTGATATCAAAATCAAATTAAACAAAATATTGAAGTACAAGATTGAAAACAAAATCAATTAAAAAAGGAATTCAAAACTACAAAAAAAAAAATCAAAAAATTGATAATCAAATTTGATTAAAAAAAAATGAAGGATACCTTTAGATTTTCATATACTAGGCTCGAATCTCAAATAGAAAAGAGAGAAAAGAGGATTGTGAAGGAAAAAAAAGACTCTTGGGAGCTAAACCACCACCATATTATTGTCGCCATGCATCGTCCTAGATGGAAGATCTCAATGCATTGCTTTCAATTCCATCATGAAAACCTGTTTATGGCCGTCGAGAGATGCTGCATGGAACATCTAAACATGGTAGGCAGCTCCCACTTGCTAGCACATGCATTGCACATGCCCGTTTATTTCATTTATCTATTTAAAACAGTTTTCATATTTGTTTTAGTTTTAATTTTGGTCCCTTAACTCTTAATTGTTTTAAATTAGCTAAGATTTATTTTATTTTTCAAAACCAAGCATCAACCTAAACCTAGAAATTTCTCTTGAAATTGCAAGATTCTCGTATCAAGGCAAACAAAAAAAATATCAAAGTAAAATCTTAAATACAGACAATTTTAAGGGATTAAATTGAGAAGAAAAAGAGAGAGTTGAGGGGTCAAAAATAAAGACGAACATAAACTCTCCCTTGATCATTAAAATGAGTCCCTGATTTTGGCAAAACATGGAACTCATTTTTTTTAAGCTTTAAATTCAGTTCTTGAATTTCTTCTAATTATATAAAATAAATGAAATTGTTTATTATTTTTTTACAAAACCATGCATTAAACGAGTGATTAAACATTTCATCGACATCTTGAGTTCCCTATATGCAAGCATGAAAAACAAGTAATCCAAGATCAATTACAAATCAAAGCATTGTTAAAGGATTGAATAATAAGAAAAAAAATATTAAGGAATTAAAGCATAAAAATCCAAGGTACCAAAAAAAAAAAATTGTTTGAATTAACAATGATTTTCCTCACATGCTACAATGAAACACTTATATATGCTACATTCTAGCTATAATTTCAAGGTAATTTCAAATGTAAGAAAAAAAGGACTTGATATTATATATGTGTTTTCTAGTATTAAATAGTTATTTTAATTATAGAATGAAAAAAAATAATGTCTTCACTTAATAAAATGAATTTAAAAATAAATAAAGTGATAAATTATGAAAAAAAATTGTTAATGTTAATTAAAGAATAAAATGTAAAGTTGATCTTCTACACACACACAACACACACACATGCAAAGAGTTTACCTCGGCTATCTTTTCATTTTAAATGTTTTGTTTCTTTATCTGAAAGTTAAATTTAATGGTTTAATGGCTAGATACATTTGATTTTTTTTAATTATAAATATATCATGCAATACACCTTATCAATATAAGATTTCATAGAAAGAAATTTAAAGATATATTTATAATAATATCTTTAAGATATTATGAAATTAAATAAACAATGTTTAATTATTACAAAAAAAGTTAAACCAAACAATTTAAATAAATAAGAGGAATGATATGAATGAAAAAAAAAATCCAACAAACCATACAAGCGAACCAAATTCAGCGACCTGCATCATGCAATAAAACAACCCAATAGAAGAAAAACCAGAAAAATATTACAAAGTTTTAATTATAAAATAATCTAATATTGAAGGACGAAACATAAAAAAATATTAAATTTAAAAAACAAGTCAATTCATATTAATCTGTTAAACTCACAATCTAAGTGATGATATTGAGATAAACAAATAGAAAAGAAATTAAAGAAAATCATGAAATCCAATATTGAAAAAACTCCAACTTTGAAGGATTAAATTGAAAAGGAAAAAAAAATTCTCAATCAATCTAATATTGAAGGATAAAATCAAAAAAGAATCGATTTAAGAAATTAGCCAAAGTAGATTCAACAAAAAATGACAAATAAAAAGAGCCGAGATAAATCGGGTTATTTTCAAAACCGGTAAAACAATTTATAGAATGCAATTAAATAAAAATAACATATCCTAATTTTTAATTGAATAAATATTACATGATGAAATTTTTTTTTAAAAAAACCATGAGCTAAATAAAGAAAAAAAAAAACTAAAAACCTCAAAAACTCGCAACCCGTGAAATTCTAGACTCGGGCTCAATAAAAAACTTAGTTCCCAATCAATTTAATATTGAAGGATGAAATAGAAAATAAATATCAATTTAAGAAATTTACTAAAGTAAAAATAAAAATATCAATCAAAAGAATAAAAATTAAATAAGAAAAAAAACTTAAAAATGATCAAATTGTAAATTTTGAAATTCAAGACTTAGATTGAATCAAGAGATTCAATTCCCAACCAATTTAATATTTAATAATAAAATTAAAAAAAAAATATCAAATAATCTTTATCTTTATCTTAGCATTCTCATTGCTATTTTAGTATATTACAGCAGAGTCAACTGCGAAGACTGCTTTCTTGCAACAAAAAATACATAAACATAATTAAGGAACAAAATAACATCTGTTTTCATTTAGGGTATATATACATGTTTTGCGTTGCCAAATGACCAACTCACTCCAATCAAGAAAATGAGAATGAGAATAATGTCTAAAGAAGACAACAAACGGAGGGCCAAAAAATAATTTGTAGACAATCAAACACCAAAGCGATAGATGTTACAAACCTAACAAGTAAATTTATTTTGGGTTTCAAATTAGATTTTGTAGGCAATAAAGGCATCATAACCTTAAAATGATCATTATATCTTATACCTAAATGGAATTAAGGGTTGTAATTGTTAGCATTCACAATATTGAATATGTAATGATAATAATTGATATAAATTAAATGGCAAGCTAGTTTGGATTAATATGACAAACTCATATTCTAGGTCATGATATTAGAATAAGTCAATAAAAAAAAAAAAACCACAAAGTCATTTAAAACAAATATATCAAATAATGATATCATAAAAGCAAATAAGACAAAAAAAAAGATATCAACCCTTGACTCGAATTATCAAACTTGAAGCACCATACATGACATAATCATGAAGTTCAATCCTTAGAAAATGAAATGTTGAAATATAAAATTCAAAAAAAAAAATTACAAACAAAAAAAACCAAAATTAAAAATAACAATTAAAAAAATAAAGGTTAAAATCGAAGTAAAGAATAAATTAAAGGGCAACAATAAATTTTCACTTCGAGATTTAAACTAAAAAGAACCAAAACATTAACAAAAGGAAAACAAAAACCAAAAGAATGAGGATGAAAATGAAAAAAAAAAACATTACACTATCAACTCGAATTAAATAATGAAATTAAAAATATTTAAACTTTTATAAAAGGATTAATGAAAAAAAAAAAAGAAATCATAAGATAATGATTAAATTGAAAACACCGATACATTATTAAAAAAAAAAAAAAGAACATGTAGAATTTTTCAATGTGTTTTTTTACATTAAAAAAATTTGTAAATGAAAAATGAAAAACTTGTGCAAGCATCTAATTAATAAAATCATGAATTATTGTGTAAATAAATAAATAAAAATTTGTTAACGATGAATAAAAATAAATGTAAGTGGAAAAATTGAGAGAGAAATCAAGTGTTTAATAAAATTATATATTAAAAATAATTTATAATAGAGATTGACACCCACATAAAATTTGTTTAATAAAAATAAAAAACAATACTATTCATGACTGCATATATTCAAACAATTGTAAAAACAAATATTTAATCTAAATAAAATACATTAAAAAAATTATAGATGAGTCATTCTAACTTCTCACCGAATTAAACACACCTAATAAATTAAAAAAATAATCATTATTAAAAAAAAAAAACTAGATAAGAAAACAAATAATAGAGAAAGGGGTATTAGTTTATTTTTAAAAAAAATATGAAAACATGTATTAGATTAAAAAAAATGAAAAACAAATGAAGACAAGCCATGCACCTAAACCAAATAGAAAGGGCTTGTGTACAAGCCTATATTTTTTTTTATATATTAAAAAGTCAGACAATATGTCATCCATTGCAATATGTTTTTTCTGAGATTCTAGAATCTAGCCACTATGGTGGCCTGAAAAACGAGATCCATGATTTTTTCCATTCAAAAATTCATTTTCAACTTGTTTTTGACCCAAAACATTTATGAAACGCTTTAAAAACTTTGTTAAACCAAACCATGGCCTCCAAACTAACAGAAAATTTAAAATCAACCAAAAACAAAAAATCTTTCTAAGCTTAGATTTGTTTTCTAGGTCAAAAACAAAAAAATTCAAATATTAACCCCCTCATTATATAGAGCCTTTTGACATAAAAATTGTATGTTTTAATAACCTAAATCTTCTCAAACGACAATTTTATCTCTGTAAGCCAGAATCTAGCGACCTCTTCTCTCTCCTCCACCCAAAAACAAACTAAAAAAAAAGAAAAATAAAGCTTGGTAGCAAAATGTAATTTTTTAAAAAAATTATAGGGACCGAATACCTAATTGCTAAAAAAGATGAAGGACAAAAATAAAATTTTAAAACAAATTGCATACCCCGCCACTAATTTTATCTGCCTTTATCACTTTAGTTCTATTTCTTTCAATTCAACCCTCATAAAATAAAAATAAAAATAAAAAACATGCAATTGAGTTTGAATTTGAGTTTAAAAAGGCTCAATTGTGCAAAAAAAAAAAAAAAAACAAACAAAAGAAGTTCATAGAGCAAATTAAAAACTTTCAAAATTTTAACTGCTCCAATTAGTAAAATGTGAGAAAGCGACCAATAATTTAATGAATAGTGAAAATACCACCAGTTTTAGCTTTATACTTAATATATCTTTGTTGTTTCTTCATCAATTTAAATATATGAACTTTACTATCAAATCATAATTTATTGAGCAATGGCTTTTTTCCAAACACAAACATAAGAAATTGAAGAATTATCATAGAGATGAGATTGTTATAAATTGAGGATAATGATGTCAATGTCCTCAATTTTACAATAACTCACCATTGATATGTTAATATTCTTCAAGATTTCTACAGCAGTCACATGAAGATCTTTAATTATGTATCCAAGCAGTGTTGATTTGTCTGAATAGTGAACACAAAGATTGTCATAGATTGAGAGATTTTATGTTCAGGTTACGAAGAAAGATTTCAGATTCATTTTTTGTTTTTCTTTACAATTAATTATTAATTAATGCATGAGTTTAAGGGATATTTAATTGTATTTAATTTTGCTTGCAATATATACAAGTGTATGATTAATATTTGTTTTTAGCTTTTCTACAAGTTATCCTCTCTCGCTCTTTCTCTCAAAATTCAAAAAGTGTTTATCTTTTCTTTTCATTATTTCTCTTCTAATTTTTGGGAAAAAAAAAGTTCTATTTCAAAATAGTTTCACCCTTCAAATTAAATTTTAAAGTTCTTAATATTAAAATTACAGGCATCCTAAAAATTTGCTGTATAATAGTATGAATTAATTTTATTTTGACCGCCTTTTTTTTTTTTTTTCTCTACTTACAAAATTACCGTTCTAGTATTGCATTGCTCTTTGTACATGTACCAATGATAGATTTGGTCCACTAATATTGTATGACATCGCTTGTATTAAAAAACTGTTCAAACTCCTATGCTATATACAACGATTTGTAACGGATTGAAAATTTACATTATTTTTTTTCTGTGATGTGAGGCAAGATATCAAAAATAGTTTTTTCACATGACATAAATATATAATATAAACTTGTATGGTAAAATTATAAAATTTATATTTTAACTAATTATATATTAACTTAAATAATAATTAACAATATAACATAATTACAATAAAAGTAAAACAAACAATAAAAAAAATCCAAAAACCTTATATTTTTTTTATATTGATTCTTCTATTTTTTAAAAAATAAATTGACTCACTTACTTTTCAAAAATCACATCCCTTTAAATTTTGATAAGTGATTTAACATTAATTATTCTAAAAGTCAAACATGCCAAACTAAAATAAAAAAAATATCACAATTTATATGTTAATAATTTATATAAAGAACGGTCAAGAATGAAATGAATAAGTATTTTCATTTTACAAAAATAAAAACCATAACAACTTATATCATTAAAAATATTATAACAATTATAGTCAAAATCAAGCCTTTGATTATTAGATTAAACAAGTTTTGAAAAAATATAAATTTAGAATAACAAAAATGCTAAGATACAAATTATTATATTATACAATTTTATACTTCTTTTAAACTTGTAAAATATTTTATCAAATTTGACCAAGTTTTTAATTTTCAAGTTTTTAGTTTAATTTTACATGTCAGATATATATTATATTGACTTGTAAATTTTAACAACATTGATATGAAGAGTCCAGTTGCATCAACTTTAAATTTGACAAGACAAATATCATGGAACCAATTAAGAATACAATTAAAAAATATTGCAAATCTCTCTCAACTACACAAAATGCCCTTACGAAGCGGGGCACAAGAAGTTCTCCGAGATGCGGTAAAAGTTGCAAAAACAATTCAGACATGTAATTGTAAGGTTTCTCACTTCACAACAGAAGGACTAACTTAAGGGCAGATGACATGTTACACTGAATGCTGAAAGTTCAGATACATACTAGCATTTGAAAACAGGGTGAGAAGCTGCTGGCATTCCAGTATTCACCAGTATCAGTCACATAGAGATAAACTTCACAAACTGTAGTCCACCGCCACTCACATTCCTTCCCTACCAGTTCATAGCAAGCAATTCTATCCGAATTACACCTTTCACAGAACCATTATCAATGAAACACAACTGAGCCAAAATTATGTTCTCAAAAACTGCACACAAGAAATAGCGAATATAAATAATGAACAGATCCATAATACAAGTGCAATATCATTTCCTTGAGCTTTTCACTACATTGTGTCCTCGAACTAAAATGGTGAACTATTAATTGAAACGATAAAGGAATTTTGACGATTCAAGCAAGGTTTTAAACAAGTGGGAATAAAGGCTTTCTCCAATAGGTGGTGCCTGCAGCATTTATTCCCTGGAAACTTTTGGAGCAAAAGGGACATTTCAAGAAGAGGCGATTGAAGCTTAGTTTCAATATAAAGCTACACTTTTCCAAATGGGAATTATTGGGAGGTGGGTCCAAAATAAATTCTTAAAGATACTGAAGCAGGCACACACACACACACAGACAAGAACAGCAAAGTGGAGTGACAGTGTGGTGTGACTAAGGTGTTTATTGGCAACCTTTCTCCTCAGCCTCTCTCCCAGACACCTAACCACCACCCTTTTAGCATTTTCCATATACTTGCATATGCCAAATAGTAGTAAGGGTAAAAACTTTACGGTCTAGCTAGAAAGCACAAATTCCTTGCAGGTGTTTAATTTCAAGGACTTGTTCAACATGGGGTTCAGCATTTAGATCACTATCTCAAGAGTGTGATCCTCAGAATAAAACACTGAAATCTATTACATTTTTGTTTAGCCAGCAGATTTCCAAGAAAGAAAAATCGGAAACATTGTTTGGCTCATCCTCAGACCTTAGCAACCAAAAGATTAAAGATTAAAAAAGATTGCATCCCTCAAACTCAATATTTCTACGTTGTTTTCAAATTGCCATTAACTCCTCCTTTTTTGTACCCACATCTATTAGATCTAAAAATTACAAACTGACATCCTTTGAAAATATGTATTTACCCACCCATGCTAGGATTTGAATGAGTTGGTATATCAAAGAAAAACTAAGGAGCTCGAATTGAAAGCAACAGGTATGGAAGCGGTTGGTCAGCCCAGTTTTCCATTCGTCCACGAATTTTGAGAATCACACCGCACAAAGCAATCGCTAGAATACAATCAAACCCCAGCAGCTCACAGAATATACGATAATATTAATTTCCCAACCAGATTTCACAGCGTAGTAGCTTTAAGCAAAGCCTTGACTTTTCAGAAATAAAATAAAAAATAGTGAAAAGAGTTTTCTAGCCTAAATTCGTAAATTAAATTGAGAATTAAGAGGCTAAAAGAAACAATTATTCAATTTGATTTGATTCAACCAAAAGAAACGCAAGATCTATAGTTGTTTATTTTCTGTAGGTGTAAGAAATGAATTCAAGATTTATAGAAATAAAAAATAGTAAGATAAGACCTGAGATCCGATTGAAATATAAAAACACGCTTTAGAGATCCAGCTTCTTTGGCGGCGGCTTCTGCTTCACCGCGGCCTCCGATTCAGTTGATGCAAGGCGGGATCCAATTCGCTATTCTTTGTTTTTTCCTGTTTCCTTACTTTTCTTTCTCCATAAGAACCAGTCATGTCGAGCCATCTGGCAATCAAATCGCAGAATCAGTTCCCGACCTGCACCAAGCGAATCAGAGACCGCCGGTAACTAAATCGTCTCTCCTTCTCTGATCGGTTATCACACACGACTAAAAATACCCTTAGCTATTTCTGAATTTATTATTATTTCAAATAAACAACCCTAGTTATAGACTACACGATTTGAGTGGGATGAGGGTTATTTATTGAGGGTACAGACAAGCGTGATTTCGACACGTGTATCCTGCCGACCCGGTTCAGTGAGCCGGCAACCATCAACGAATAATACGCAAATAGGCTTGGATTTCATGGAAATTGCGTTTTGTGCCATTCTTTCAGTCTCCCGCCGAGCGTTGGGGTCCTACGCTACAGTAAATGCACATGCGCGTGATCATCAGCTACAACGTGGACTCTTTCTAGATGCATGAAAATGCACGTAAGAATATTTAACAGCTATTTTCTCTTTTATGTTTTAAGTTAATTATTTGCGACTTTTTATAACATAATATAAAAAAATAAAAAATAAAAAACAGTTTCCTTACGGATATGATATATGAACTAAGAATGACAAAATACTCGTTCTATGAGTGCTCAGACAAAACCCAATTTGATAAAGGAGGGTGTTGACTGTTGAGAGCATTTTTGCTTTATATATATATATAGAATAATTTGTCTTTTAAAATAAATTTGTTTATAGATTTATATTTTATTTTAAGAGCATCCCCATTGATCTTTTTTTTTTCTTCTTCTTTTTTTTTGCTATATTTTTAAATAATTTGAGAAAGAAATAATCGTTTATACGAAAACAGAGTCAGAAATGAATAATAAAAAACAAGTGGTAGTTTCATTTTATAAAGTTGGCATTTAATTCGATAGGCCTTGTAACCATTCAGTTTGCTGTCAAAACCAATACAAAACACAAATAACCTTTCCCCTCTATAATAATTTCTACGATAAATTATAATAACAGAGGCGGTTAAAATACTTTGAAGACTCTATCATAGCTCTTTCTCAATTATTATTGATTCACTGATTATTATTTAATTTATTTAAATTGAAAATGGAGAAGATTATTCTCTTCTGTGGACCTGTTTTATTTCAAATCTAGAAAGGGCTCCTTCCGAGCTAATTTTCAACGCCAATGCCATCTGGGAAGGAAAAGGATGCATCTTCCAACAATAAATACCACTGTTGGCAAAATTTTAAGAATCCAGGCCATTTGGAACTCAACACAATCATCGTATTATTTAGTGTTGATGTAATTCAACACTAAAAGTAAGCAAACTTAAAAAAAATAATTATAAAAAATCCAACTCTCTTTCTCTCTACATAAAAATTGAAACAATCATAAAAATCAGAAGTTGGGGAAAGTAATTTAAAAATAATATACCAAAACCCAACCATAGAACATTGTCCCACACTAATAAAAATTTATTTTCATATATATATATATATATGAAAATAAATTTTTATTAGTGTGGGACAATGCTTTTTGGTTGGGTTTTAACTTTTTTTCCGAACTAAATTAAATGTTTTTTAAGATCAATTTCTTATTTATTTTAAACACTCTAATATTACATGTTATGGTGCTCACTTTGGAGGATATTTTTCAACCAAGTCTTTAACCCTAAAAAAATAGTTGGATTAAGCCTTAAATGCACCATGTATAAAGGCCTTTTTTTTTGTTCCATCAATCCTCCACATGAATGATATTGACTCGCTCACATACAAAATTATAAAGGAAAAATAAAATGGTAGGTCATTATATCAAGATAGATAGCTTTTTGCGTTGAGTCTTTCTTATTGAAATACTATCAAATTTACTTGAAAAATTAGTAAATAAATTTATTTTGGCCCTGAATATCTTATGGTTTCATGAGTAATTAGAGAATTTAGCATGCAAGAATTATCATAAAGACGATTATATTTCTTACTCATATGGGTGATCTCTCAACAAGATTATTCTACAACACTCCATGAGGTAAACCAAGATATATGAATCATTTAGAGCACTACTCATCCTTGTCATACTATAACCAACATCTTTTTTCATCATAAAAAAAATATAAGAAATTATTATTTTTTAGTGCCATCAAGAGTGGCACATGACTTAGTTTTCTCTTTAAACCTAGATCTTAAGATTTATAATCAATTAGATAAGTTTACCATCATGACACTCTTTCATCTTTAAATGCTTCAAGTTTATTCTCCATAATGAACTATATTTGAGCTCTCTTGTTAAACATTTGGTAAGCGAATTCATAATATTTTTCTTTAACCATTACATAATCAATGGAAATAATTTCACTCAAGATTTATTGTTTATTGGTATTATATCTTTGATGTATGTGTCTAGACTTATCATTATACATGTTATTTTATGTCCTTCCAATTATTGACTTGATTTTGCAATTGATGCAAATCATTGGTATTGGCTTTGGCTAGCATAGAATATCACATGACTTCCTTTCTAGCTTTATCTAGATCAATAAACTTTGATTTCATCACGAGTCTTCTAATACATATTTTCTTGGAGGACATTTAACATAGGACTTATTTACCAAATTTAAAAACATATCCACTTATGGATTTTGAATTCTTAGTATAAGATATCTAATTTCATTGTTATATATCCCTCAAGTACTGTTAAGTACCCAATATAGTGTAACCTATAGTCAAAGTGTATCTCAAGTATTAAGGTATCCTATTTACTGCTTTTCAATGATCCAAAACTCAATTATTGGTAAATCTACTTAGCTTGCTAACTGAGCATATAATAACTAGTCTTATGTAGTTCATAACATATATTAAGTTTGTAGTAATTCAAGAATATTCTAATTGGAGTTTCCCTTCACCTTTATTTTTAGATAGACATACTATCTATTGGTATTTTAATAGTGTTATTTATATATTTAGATTTTTTTTTAATTCTAAACATAATGAGATTGTGACAATATCAAGCCATTAGATATCCTAGACACTACCAAAAAATCTACGAATATAAATGAAATCACCAACCGATTTTATTCCATCACTAAATCCGTAGGTATTTACCGACATAAATAGTCTGTTGGTAAATACCGAGGGGATTACAGTCATAATAATAGGAATTTAAAAAACCAAAAAGTGCAATGACATGTATTTTTTATGGACGCTTTTACCAATAAAATTATAGTTGGATTCAAACTGGAAAAGTTGTACAGTGACGTGTTATTTATACTGACATAATTGCTGATGTATTGACAGAAGTAAACATTTCGTTGGTAAATTCATTGAAAATAGTTAATATATGAACTGGCCATCAACCCTCCCCTCCCCTATTTCTCCTTCTTTCCCTCTACAACTAAACAAACCCCTTCCAAATCTACAACTAACAACCCCCTCACCCCTCATATCACCCCCCATCCTTTCTCGACTTTTCTAGTCACAAATAACAATTTTATTATGGATTTTTCATATTAAATAAGTAAATCTATCATTTTTAAAAATTTAAAAATAATTTTGAAATGACAATTTTTTTATTGCATATTTTTTGTAGTATATGTATTTTGATTGAGTTTTTACTTGTTTTATTGGTCTTTCTCAAACACACTTGTTATATGAATACATGATTTTGTATATGTTATGATTTGTTTTAAATTTTATAAAATTATATTTGCTTGCAAATTGTTGAAACTTATGTTGAATTACCAACTTCGATATGTTTGTAATGATATAAATAATGACTTGTTTAACTGATCCATTTTATATTTTGTTAATTTTATTACTGAGTTGTAATTTTTATAAATTAATATGTACAAATTTGTATCTACGTAAATAATTGATAATGAATTAAGATAACTATAAAAGTAGGTTGATTATTTACTTAAAATAGTTAATTAATACATATTGTTGTCATCATATATATAAGTCATGGATTATCGTTCATGGATATACAAGAATTCACCCAAGAATTGATGATGATAGATTATTGTAATGAGATTCAGTATTTTATTAATTACACAACATCTATTTCGAGAAATATTTATGGAGGCAGTATTAGGTATCCATGCAAGAGGTGTCAAAATAAAATATTTCTCTATCTAAATGTTGTAACAATATATCTTCTATACAAATGGTTCATGGAGGAATACCTGGTTAGTATGCACACAGAGAACCATTTGTTCCTCACGAGACCATGGTAAAAAGGATAGTAGCGCTAGCAATGTGCATGAAGTTGAAACTGACAACAATAATCTTTATAGGATTACGGTTATGGATGCGATGAGAATGAATCAGGGTCATGTCGACCAATGTCTAATTATTAATGAAGAACCTAATGTAAACGTAAGCAGATTTTTTTTTTTTTTTATCTTTTGAAAGATTCTAATGAACTATTATGAGATGACTGCATAAATCAAAATAAATTATCGATCGTTGTATATGTGTTTACCATCAAGTTGAATTATAGGTTGAGTGAGGCCGATTATAATAGAATTGTCGAATGGGCGAGAAACATTTTACTTAAAGGGAACATGCTACAAGAGAACTTTTATGCTGCTAAGTCCATGATAAAACCCCTCGGTATAAAATACCAGAAAATTGACACGTGTCAAAACTTCTATAGGATGTTCTACCTTGAAAATGCTAAGCTGATCGAGTGTAGAACATGTGGGAATTCCTGTTATAAACCTAGAACTGGTAGGAAAGACACTTGTAGCATATAAAAAACACGCGGTTGATGAAGTAATGGTGCACCCTTTCGATGGTGAAGTATGGAAACACTTTAACAACATGCATTTTCACTTTTTAACTGAATCAAAGAACGTTCATTTTAGGCTATCAATGATATGTTGCTTCTTATTCTTGTTGGCCAGTTGTACTAACGGTTTATAACTTGCCACCGAGGATGTGTATAAAGTCGGAATTCATATTTTTATCTACGGTCATACACAGTCCTAATAGTTGAGGTCGAAATATAGATGTTTGTTTTTGACCGTTGACTAATAAGTTGATACAGTTGTGGTCTCTCGACGTGTTGACTTATGATATATCGATGAAACATAATTTTCTTATAGGGGCAACTTTGATGTGGACTATCAATGATTTTTTAGCTTATGGCATGGTTTTTGGTTGAAGCACACATAAAAAACTAGCATACCCCTACTATATGAAAAATAAAAAGGCATTTACGCTAATAAATGATGATAAATTGTCTTTTTTTATTGTCATTAATGGTTCTTACCAATGAATCACAAGTTCAACAAGAAATTCTTTGTTGACAGAGTTGAAAGGGATATTGCACTGCTATTTTTTTAGGTGAAGAATTGTATAACATAGTGTCGGAATACGATGATATTGTGTTTGGTTTTTAATCTAGTAAATAAAAGTTTCATGGTTTTGGTTTGACTTATATTTGGTGCACTTTGTCCATCTATAAATCCATCTATATATTTATTACCAACAGATTCACTAATAGTCTATAAATTACCGATGAGAGTTTTTTTTACTGACTGTTTCTGTTCATGAATCTGTCGGGTAACATATGTATTAACAAACTGCTAATGTAAATAATGATAAAAAAATCTTTTGGTAAAACTGTTAAATTTAGTAGTGATCCACCCATACCAAAACAACTAGAACAATGAAATAGATCGTATAAAACATCTTACCAACCAAATTTAAACTCAATTTAGTAAGTTTTTAACAATTCAAAATCCAAGCTTTCTCTCATTAGAATTTCCAATTCCTTAACTTGTTTTCTCTTACCAATTCTACCTTTGATTAGTTTTTTCAAGAAAAACCACTCATAATCACCTCCAAGCTCACAATTTGGAAGAAAAAAACATAAATTTTGGAAGAAATTGAGAGAAATGGTGTTTTTCCTTCCATGGTTAGTCATTGACCTCAAATAGTAAAATGGAGGAAATGTTTTGATTTATATACAACAATATCATTACTAATTGCCTTTGTGTTATTTTATGTAAATTACCTGGCTATTGGTACATTTTATGTACTTCTTTATTACTTAATTCATTGAGATTTTCAAGCTAATTTAATGAGGACTTTCACCCCTAATTGTAATAAAATTCTACTCATAATTTTCATCATTTTTTGTTAAAAACTTTAATGATTAAATGAGGGGTTTACACTATTAGTCAATATTATTCACACACAAATTCACACATTAATTTACTTAGAGTATTATTCTATTTTTCTAAGAATTTTCACCTTAATTCATGAAACCTTTCTTTTAAATAATATTTTATCCGATTGGAATTTATGCAATTTATTATGGGTTTTACTAGTTTTCATTATTTTCTTTAATCAAATAATTCATAAAAGAGGTTTATACCTGATTACTACAAACAAGAGTTATACATAAGACTTCAGATATTGCATCAAAGTTTTTTTAAGTATGGAGGAGTGTTTGATGGAGTTTGAGCTAGTAATGATATGTTGTTAATTGATAAAACCCAAAAAATAGACCTTAATTAGGAGTATTGGTGGGTTGAGGAAGGATATTGCTAATATTATTGAGTTGAAGCCATATATCTTTCTTAAGGATGCGATAAAACTTATGACAATGATAGATCGACAACAAAAGAAAGACTAAAAAAAATTAGAATAATTGATAGCAATCAAGAAGATAAATCTAGAAGAAAACACATAATAATGGTAATCTTCATCAAAAATAATATTGTAAAGGTAACATTGTTTTTTCCTTAAACATAACTATCCTTTATATTTTTTTAATTATTAGGTAATGCCTTTAATTTTTCATTGTGTATTTTTTATCTACCATCATAATATCCATTAAAGTGTGAAAACCATATTCAGCATAAATCTAGGTTTTGGCATTTTCTTGTCAATTGCAACCATGTTAGAGACCTAGTGAGACACTCCACAACTTTGAGGAATTCAACATGCTATTGCTTTGTCGCTTTCTTTTTAATTTTGAGTAAAACATCCATCCTCATCTATTTAAGTTTTTTTTAACTGGTTTGCTTTTAGATTTAGCAACAGCCTGTAAACCTGAATATTTGAAAAACTTAAATATGTTCAAGGTTATTATTGAGCCATACAATTTAGCTAACCCAAACACAATTAAACCAAAAACTTTGGTCAACTTGATATATGCCACCACGATGTACAAGTTAGTAATTAATTTCTTGTAGACAAGATGATCTTGGAGTCGTTACACTTGGGTTACAACTCTTCAAATTGTGAACTACATTTTCTGGCCACATAATTCTCAAGCTCAGCCTGCTAAGCATACTTTACACTTTGCCCATGGAATGTATGACGTGTATTAAGCCGTAGCCCATAAGTAAGTACCTGGAGGCTCACTATTTCGAGCGTTGCCCATCTAGTAGTAGTTAGCCTAATAAGCATGGGCAGACATAGAAAACAAAACTTCAGATTAAAGAAGAGCTAAGACCATGATGAAGCAACTAGAAAAGCATACTCCCTGCCTAAAAAGAAATCACAAGAAAATAACCATGAAAGATAACTTAATTCGATTTGCTTTTTTAAAAGTTTATATAATTATTAATTTCAGAATTTATGAGATTAGTTGAGATATATATAAGTTAGTTATATATTTATATTAATAATAATAATAATAATAATAAATCACCAGAAAACAATTGAAAAGGAAAGAGGAAATTCTTTTTCACAAGTTTGCAGATATTTCCACATGCTTTTTTTTTTTGTCTGTATTACTTGTTAGGCTGCTACTGTGAACTTCACATAAAAAGTTGTGCCTTCGACCCCTTTCTCCCTTCAGCTTTACGTATATGTGTGTTGGCACGTGTTTGGTTTAGATGTTCACTGTAATATGCGCTGAAAATAATTTTAATATATTGAAATTAATGGAAGTAAAAAAGCTTCCCAGTTATTGCTCTCAAAATCTTGTTTACCAAGCCTTGGCTTCAGGATGTGGTGGAGTTTTGAGCTGACGCCATTGTAACCTTAGCCCCATGTGAGGCGTAAGAGAAATCCCCTTTTCTTCGTTTTCTTCTAATTTTAACTCATCACTTGCCTAATGTTTTTCTTACATCACTTGCCAAATGTTCGCAGGTGAGTTTTTAAAATGAACACTCGTAACTAGTTTCAAGATCAAGACCAAAAGAGAAAAATAAAAGAAGATACGGGCTTCAATATACTGATCTGAAAGCAGGTAATTACAATTCATCGAATAAAACACCTTTTCTTTCTGTAAAGGAAATTGTAGAAATAGTTAAGTTATGGGAGGAAGAAAAAATGGAAGAGCATGCGGTTTATGTTTTTTGACCTTATTATTATTGCACTAAACCTGTACTTTTCCTAAAGGAAGGGAATAAAAAAGAAGAAGCGAACATATACATGAGAAATCAAGGAGAAAAGAAAACTAAGGACAGACATCCAAATTCAAAAGAGGAAGAAAGAAAGAAATCATTTAGCCTTGGAGGTGCACCGTCTGGATATGTAGCTCCCATTTGATGGATGAAAATGTAGCTGACAATTCAACTGACACAAGAACCCAACTGATCCAAGAACCCCGACTTTCCAGCGAGCTTTTACACCTCCTTTCAAATCGAAGCGTACCTCATCCTCTTTGAGGTATGCATCAACATCGTCCATTTGCTCGGGATTCAATGGTATGGGATCCGAGGTGTAGTCATAATTAAAATCAACAGAACTGTTCTTTCTTACTTCATAGGGAGCCGCAGTTGACAGCACTGCTATTCTAATCCCATCGAAGAACAGTTCAAGATTGAAATTTGAGAAGCTAGCATGAGCCTTCATGTTGTCATTCTTGGACCTTACCACGATGTTTATTTGCGTCACAAGTATCCCTGCTCCGTCATAGCTGAAATGAAGGAGATGAGCGTCGACAACGCTGATGACCGGAACTCTTGGGTGGATTACCAAGTAGCCAACGAAGACGATGATGCCGGCTATGATTACTGCAGTTGTAATGAGGGCACATAAGATGGCAGCGCACCACCATAGAAAATGGGTTGGGGGAGGGGGATGATATCCTAATTTCTGGACCATAATTGGTGGCAAATAACAATTGGCACTCTAGGAGTGACAACATTCGGTTTTTGGTGTTTTGTGGCAATTTTTATGGTTATGAAGGAAGATGAATTCCTAATGAAGTAGAGAAAAGACTTGGAGATTAGCAGCAAGGTAAAGAATTTTAAGACGATAGGGTTCTTAGCTCTAATTGGTGGGGGAGGTTAGGTATCTTCTTTTCCTAGTTTTAAAGCATTTGTGCCCATGATGATATGTCCTTCTAACTGTTGTTATTGCACTTGTATACTGTTGTAGCCTCTCTTCTCTATTAAGGAATCGTAGGTTAGGTTATCCTGTGCCTGCAATCAATTTATTCCAAACTTGCTTTGCATTACTTCAATTCAAAATAAATAATCTATTGATGGAAACATAATAAGCTTAGCTGCGCTATGTGAAGTAATTATACAGACCAAAAACTACCAATTTTGGAGGGGGAGCTTTGATTAGCAATTGATAACATGTTGATCAATATTTAATGGAAACCTATTGTTGATTCTTTATTCATCAAGCTGCTTATCAATGAAAAAAAAAGAGAGACAGGTAGCATCTTCGCAAATCAAATCTAATAATCATATGAATAATAAAATATCAATTTATTCATATAAAAAATATTGTTTGTTATATTTCAAGTGTAAATTCCGAGAAAAAAAAAAAACAAGGCTGGATTAAATTAAAGAAAATAAACTAAACTAGAAAGAAGTGGGGGCAAAACGAATACACTTAAAAAAAATGAGGCCTAAATGCAAATAAGGATAATTATAAAACATAAGTACTCCTGTTCTCACCAAAAATAGATTTGCAGATAACGTAAAGAAAAAAAAGAGGGAGTTTTTATATTTATTTTTACAAATCAAGATAGAAACACCAAAATTTCAAAAAAAAAAAAAAAAAAAACCATCCAAGATTAAGGGTTATAGGTAGAATAAACACTAGTGAAAAATGGATTAACAAGAAGAGAAGAGGGGAGGGCCGACTATCATTAGAAAGAAAAAGAGGGATCGAAACTTTGATTCGTACCAGGTAAGGTATTCTAAACCTGCTCTTATGAGTCATTTTAAGTTGATTATGAATTGATGCCTGAATGTTAATTTATAGATTTTAGTTCTTAGACTTAAATTGAAGAAAAAGTACGAGTTGCTAAATTAAAGAACTTTATGTGTTGTGTGTAAAGGGAAAGGTTGACGAATCTGGATAGTTTCATCTCTTGACTTTTAGAGAGATTTCGGGTAGGAGGATGAAGGAATTAGGATCAGATTCTTCATAGAAATTATAGTTTTGAATGTTGGCTAACTAATGAAATTGGTTTTGCTCAATTTGAAGTTATAGAACTCCAGCTATGGGTCACCAAACGAAACAGTAACAGTTTAAAAAAATGAGACAGTGACAGTTCAATGTCTAGACAGTAACAATTGGATAGTGACAGTTAAAAAACGAGACAGTAACAGTTCAAAAATGAGATAGTGACAGTTCAATGTCTAGACAGTAACAATTGGACAGTGACAGTTTAAAAACGAGACAGTGACAGTTCAAAAACGAGACAGTAACAGTTCAAAAACGAGACAGAAACAGTTCGGGATTTAAGCAGAAATAGTTCATAAAGGAATGATAATTGCGGTTGCACAAAGAATGACAATATTAATTGGTGAAATAAGAAAAATGTAAAATATATATATATATATATATAAAATAACTGAAAGAAAGACTTATTGGTTGTTGATATGTTTATAATAAAACATATCCTTGAGTGAGGAGAACTTATGAGATAAACCTATGAATTTCAAAAGGGACCACAAGCGTGGTGCAATACAGCAACAACAGCAGGGGAGTACGAGTAGAGCTTTTATTGCAGATAGGTGAATCGCACCTATACTTCCTAGTTAATTTCCATGATTTATTTATATTACCAATGTGAAATGTGAATTACTGAATGTATGGGTATTCAAGGTGAAAAGTTGTGTGAATTGCCAAATAATGAAATTATCACTAAACAAAGAAAATATGAGAAGTACGATTTGAGGCGTAAACTAGCATACATTTAGTGTAAGTTAGGATCCCGGGTAAGGGGATCACCATGTATCAGCTAGCATACATTTAGTGTATGTTAGGATCTCGGGTAAGGGGATCACCATGAATTGGCTAGTATACATTTAGTGTATGTTAGGATCCCGGATAAGAGGATCACCTTGCATTGACTCATATGGGGTGATGATGATGGTACTAGTGAAATTGGTGTCGGTAATGTGATAAGCAAAAATAATCATGTTCGATCTCATAAAGTCTAGAATGAAGGTTGAAAGTGGCAGAGGGAACAATTAATAATAGTTGGATAAAGAAGGGATTCTAATAAATAAAAAAAACTAGAAAGAAGAAGCTAATGAACTATGAATGCATGTTACCTTGTTAAAATTGTTAGATGTTCGTGTTGTCATATTTATTGTAATATTCACCTTTCAATAATATGTATTTTGCTTCAGAATCATCACATGCACGACAGGAGTAGATCCTAGCTTATGTTCCCTTCTTGTAATCTAGGTTCTAGGGAGTATACCCTTGTATTTTGTAAACATGAAAATGTTTGTATAACTTAATTTGTATAATTAATGTTTAAACTTTATTGAATGGATTTAACCATCTAGTTCATAAAACAATACTTCATGCCTATGTAATTATACTTATTCATTTTTATCCATCCATAATGATATTTTGTTATATAATGCATATCGTAAATATTGTGGTTGATAGGTGTGAGTATAGGTGTGGAAATTGAAACCCAAGATGATTGGGTCAGGAATTTATAAACCTTCATATTATGGTAAGTCATGTTATAAAAGATCAAATTCATTACTCTATAATATGTATTACAAATATTTTTATGTCAAATAGCATCATTACCAACTTATGCATTTTTAATGTACGAGGATATCTAAAAGTAGTTTTTAAGACAACATCTTCTATAATGGAGATCTTATTATAATATAAATGGCTATTTATAAAATTAAGGATCTTATTACTAATCGATTAATCAATTAACATATCAACCATTGATATTGGATATTTATCCTTTGAAGTTTCAAGATTAAGGTTTTTGAAATCTATATAAACTTTTAGTATGTCATTCTTTGATGATAATAATAATATAATGTTAAAAATCCACTCAACATACATGCTTAGCTTAATGACTGAAGCATCTAACAACTATTATGTTTTCTCTTTTACATGATCAATTACATATGTAGCCATTATTTTTACAAGTTTTGAGATAAACAGAAACAACATGAGAAATACAATGAGTGTAAGAACAAAAACATCTATCAAAAAATATGTCAACACAAAACCTTTATTCAAAAAATTTTCATTGAATTGTCTTCTTTGTAATAGTTTGTCTCTTTAAATGGTTTACAACTTCTTAAATAAATTTAAAAACAATCTAAATAAACTAGGAAATCCTAGAATAAAGGGAAAAGCAATAGGAAATCTAAAGATAAAGAAGGAAAATAACAAAACTAACCCGAACATCACCTTTTAGGTCTAATTTAGAGGCTTTTCGGAGCTTAACTAGTTATAACTAGTTTATCCTTTATAAAACTAGGCCTTTAGAATCTATCCAATAAATCTAAGCAATCTAAACCTTGGATAAAATGTTATAGGCTTTTTTATTAGATATATCACTCTACGCAATCCAAACCTCTTTTCAGGCTTAGCCCTATTCCATCTATCATTCCATCTCTTTTTGGGCTTGGATTTACACCATCTATTTTTTAGTAATTATCCCTGCAAGGCTACCCGTATAACCTAGTTATGGAATATTTACAATTGACTAATCAGAACCAATTATATCCTCAAGTTGAAAATAACTTTTTTCTTAAGTTCTAGCCATTTATCTACCTATATTGTTGTTATTGGCCACTAAAAGTGATGTAAGTTCCCCTGCGCACCATTGACCTCAAATGTGCTAGCACTTTATAGTGTTTTAACTCATATAAAGTAGACCAATAATCAATTTTCAAAACACTAACAATCTTTATAGAACCAATACTAGCCTTTAATTGCATTTTTCATATCGTATCCTTTGTTATATCATTTTGATTTTCCATACTCTCATTATTCTTTTCATTCTCTTTCTTCTTTATAAATTAGGATAAAAATAATATATATTTTCTCTTGTTTGTTTTATCCTCAATAATTGCTGTTTTTTCAGGGTGTTAACACTATACACTTCTTTTTTATATTGAGAATGTGTATTACACCATCCATCATGTATGGCATTTATGTCATATTTCTATGGTTTATATAAAAATAAATGACATGCATCCATAAATATGACATCATACCAAATACTAATATCACTTGCCTATAAAAATCAAAACAAAACAACATTTTTCTATGATCATCTTATTATCTCAATTTGGTCAATTCAATTTGTAGGGCTTGAGGTGTTTTCTAGCTTGAGTTACAACTTTATTACCTCAACCAACACCAATTTCTCATAACTATCATTGATTATTAGATTATATACCTTATCTTTAATGGTGCAAGTTTAATAAAAAGACTAATGCATAGTCAATCCTCACCTGAATCACCCTTATAAGGAGAATATACATATATATCATGGTAAGGCCAAATAATTGACACGAAAAAAGAAATCATAACTCTTTTTTATATATCCTAAAAAAGCATTAGTGATAATTCTAGCCTCTTTCGTTATTAGTCAAACCTAGTTTATTGCATTTCTCTAATGCCGAGAAGTCTTTGTGGTTTGGAAGTAGTCATTGTTGTTTTCACCTTAAGAAATTAGTTGTTATTTATCTTCATTTTCTTTTCCAAAAAAAAAAATTCAACCATATTCTAATAAATTCTCAATCTCACTCTTGAAAACAACATAACTACTATATCATATCTCTAGAGGTCATGCTAGTTGCAGCATATCTTCCTCTTTATTTATTCAATAGTAAAGATTGTGTGATTCTCCAATAGTTTGATTTATCCTCTTACATCAATGTATAGAATATTTTTTATGTTCTCTTGATGTTGATAAGTTTTTTTTTTTTTTAATTCAATGGTTGTTTTGGTCATTTTTACTTCTTCACCAATAGGCTTGTTAGCCTCTTCTAGTTTTTGTAATGCAACAATCTTAAATTATTTTTTCTTTTTGAGTTCTACAATAGATATTAGTAATTGAACTTCTTTAATCTCCTTATTAAAATCTACATTCACTATTGAATGTACCATTATTACTTCGTATAAGTAGCCAATTAGGTATATTCTCCTAAATGATTTTTTTTTAATTTTGTCATCATCTATTCATATCGAGAGTCATCATCTATAAAGGTATAAAATTTGAATATTTGGTTCCTATATACTATTTTATGGCATTTCATAACTTCCCTTCTAAAATTAACTTAATGCACTTTTACTATGTAATGGCTAGTACACTTGGTTTTCAGAGTCTTAAAATCAAAGGTGTAACTTTTTTATAAACTCTCCATGATCTTATACTTTGTATAACGTTTTTATAAACTCTCCATGATCTTATACTTTTATGATCAAGTCAATCAATGTTACTTTTGGTTCAATTCTATTGAAATGTTCATGAAAAAATATCTCCATCTCTTATTAGCTACTAATGGAGTTAGGTGGTAGTGTAAAGAACCAATAAAATGCATTTATGGACAATGATTAACCAAATAACCTAAATTTCATAAAGGGATTAGCATAACCATCACCACACTAACTAATAAACATGTTGATATGTTCTCATTTTGACTAGTTGTCCTCTCCTAAAAATTATTTAGAGTCATAAACTATCTTGATCTATGTGGGAATTAGATGTAACCTTTTAATACACTCGAATATGGATGATTATATAAAATCCTAGTTATACACTTAACTTCTAAAACCAATCACTTTTTAGTTTTGGGCTAACTCAACCCTATCAATTGTTTTCCTTGGTTTTTATCCTCAATAAGAGCTTATGAGGCGCTCAACCACCTAGCTATAGGTTATTGTGGTTGTAGATAAGTTTGTTGTGTCATGCAATTGATTTAAAGCTACTTGTATACTTGTGGGGTAAATGGTATCTTAGGAACAATCATACCCAGTTTTGGTTGAGCTTGTTATGGTAGTTGAAATGTAGGCATGTGATATCTAAAATGAGGTTTATAATTTCTAAACACTCTTATTAGAGTGCTCATTATTGTGGTATATCCTAAAACTTGTCCCTGAGTGTCTAAATAAACAAAGTGCAACTTTACTTCAGTTCATTTGGATTTGAATAAGTTGTTTTACCATAGCTAAAAGGATGACATTTGTCAATTGTATGAACCAACTAATCAACGATCATTATAACCATGTTTTTTTCTATTTGAGTTTTAGGATCATAATTAATTTGTTATTATAACAACAAACTACCCATTAGACATGTCAATCTGTTGATTTCTTGTATAATCAATTTATTGATTAATCATTAATTATTTGATTAATATGTTACATATTCTTCGTCTCTTCCTTTCAATAAAGAGAAACTATACTTAGAAACTTAATACCTAGCAAAAGCATATAATAGTCTTACAAGTTAAAAGAAGAGAAGGTTTACTCCAAAACTATAAACTATGAAAAACAATAAAGAAAAAGCAAGAAAGGTAAAGAAATCTACAAAGAAAAACAATAAATAAAAGTTGCAAATTGCAATAAAAGAAAGAAAGTAATAAATTGAAAAAATATTTTATATAAATAACTATTATTATTAATCAATCAACATGTATTAATTTTTATGTAAGCATGTATATAATCTAGTTTTTTTAAAAGAAAACTTGTACCTTAATGCATAGCTAGATGATTGTTAAACCATACCTTATTATGTCGAATCTTGGATCTTAATATGGGCTTTGTGGTTAGAAACAAAAGATTTTAATAAGTGACGGTAATTTTTATTCGTAGAAGGAGATGGTCAGAACTTTTCATAAATAGTTCTTCGAATTAAAATCCCATTTAGAATTGAAATTGAACTTGTTTTTTTTTTTTTTTATCAAAATTTAAAATTTATTTGTTTATGTTTTTGAATTTTTTTTAATATATTGATATTAAAAATAAATTTTAAAAAATAAAAAAATATATTTTTTAATACATTTTCAAAAAATGAAAATAAAAACATTTTAAAAAACAACTTTTACCACTCCCAAACACCCCCATAAACTTTTCAAATAAAACTTTTCAAAGTTTTGATTCCAGGAGCGATTCAGATGCTAAATGAATCCAGTACAACATGCTCTCTAAATTATCAAATTCATAAACCATCCCTGAATGTTAAATCGGTCCATGTGGCCTATGTGTTAGCTAATTGAATTTCAATTCATCACACACACACACACACCTCACCTCACCTGATTTCAAATCTTCTAGAAAAGATAAATTCCTCCAACATTTCACCAATTTATTGCATTTACATGATATCTATTCACATAAGAGAAAATAATCTATTGTTGCAACCACTGCACAGATCCTTGCATAAACAAAACCCATTAAAGAAAAAACTGTGGAAATGACCAAAAGTTGCCTGGTTTTCATTGCAGCTAGCACGCAAAGTTTAGTTTTGAAACACATGAATGCTACAACATTAAATTTTCATGTATTTTGATGTAATGCACATGAGCATAAAAGACAGTAATACCAAAATTGGAATACAAAAGCACAAGCCCCATAGTATGCACACAATGCTCATGCAGGCACACCCAAATATCAGATGAAAGGAACAAAAATGCATTTTCAAAAACAAACCAAGCAGAGAGACTATCCCTGTTACAAGCTTTAAGCAATCAAGGACATTCTAAAGCCAAAACCAATTCCTGGTTGTCCATCAATAATTGCACCTTAACAATATAACAATATAAGGCTTGAATTAACGAGGAATAAATAGACAAAAGCTTTACAAAAAAAGTGAAGCAAACTGTCTCTTTGACGTAAAAAGACTCGTCACCTATGAGAAGCAAAGAAAATCATATTGATTCAGAGAAAACAGTTTCAGACAAATTGCAAAGTTTTCCATCGTCTTCTCTGTTTTCTCCTTGAAACACAACCAACTCAACTTTTAATCACCTACAACAACCAAACTAAGTAAGAAATCTCCCTCATCTTAGCCATTCCCTGCAAACATTTGTCTTGTAAAATATTTATGAGTAATTTTATAGAAATGCAAAATTTGTGACAAATATTAAAATCTCCCTCGTCATAGCCACATTTGCAGTTGAAAATTTATAAAAAGAAAGCTTAATTTCAGTTGATAATAGTTTCTTTTTCACAAAAACAAGTAATCATATTCATAATATTCAAAAGCTTTTCACAAGAAAAAAAACCAACTTTTGAAAAGAAGGCGTGCATAAAAGGCCTAGGATGTTTTGTGGCCAAATCCCACCAATAAAAAAGAAACTATAAAAAAGCAACTTCAACGAGTACCCACCAAAAGCAAGGAAAGGTTCAACATGGCTTCAATAAATTTCCACAAAAAAAAACCAAGAAATTAAAACAGATATGATCTACTGGACACTCACCAAACAAATCCCAATTAATGTTAGTTTGACCTAGTAAGTACCAAATTATACAACTGTGTGGGGCGCTTCTCTTTTATCTTTTAAAACTCTATAGAATCAGAAACAGATTCCAGGCTTGGCTAGGGTGAGTAATGCCATTCCCTTTGCTGCTTTGGTGAAGGCAACATTCACAACAGGAGGTAACAGTAGGAAAATTTCCACAATAGACAAGAGCTTGACAAAGCAATGCCATGTGAAGGTACAAGGCGTACAGGTCATGAACTTCTTTTCCCAAAGAAGAAGCAATGATGGTCAAAAGTCACCCCTTCCCTAGCCTTGCTCATCTTTTGAAAGCCATCATCACAAAAAAAATTTGGATGCCAAGTAAAGCGCATCTCCTTTCTACAAAAAATTCATAGTTAATTTCCTTTAGATGCCTAAAGAGTGGCATGCAGAAACAGGAAAAAGAGCTGCGAAGGGTGTTCTAGATTAAGCTGAACCTAAGAGACCAACTATTGCCCATTAGTGGGAAAGGTAATCTACCATTGCTCTACAAATTTGTGTATTAGGCTATGGCAACTGGAAAGAGAACAATAAGAAAAGCCCTTGGAAGGTTGGAAAGGGAAAGGCGTTAAGGCAAGCTAGGCAATGCTAGGAAGATCAAAATTGTCTATTTCTAGAACATTATCTAAGTTTTCTGAGGCCTACAGCTTTCAGACTCGAACCAGAAGGGCTTGAGAAGGCTTGGGCATGAAAACCATAGTTAGTAGAAATCTTCGTTGAATTCAAATTCCAGAAGGGGGTTTTAGGATTCATCCAATACGATAGCAAAGCTAAGCAAGCTAGGAAGATTGAAATTGACAACAAATTCAATCATTAAATCATGAGAATTTGTCATTTTGATAAAATGACCACCACATCTTTAGTTCCTTCACCTAATAAAACAAAAAGGGAAGAGAAAAGGTAGTGATTTGGAAAAGATAATCTTAAAGCATAATAAAAATTCTAGATAGCTATGCTATATGCGTATATTAGACTAATACAGAGTAAGATTAAAGTATACTTAGTCAACTATTTACCTATGAAGCACCTATCATTCTAAATTAATGAATTGTTTTTCAAATTTATCATGAAATACATTTAAAAGACAAAAATGAAAAGAAAGGGAAGCATTTAAAATCAAATCAAACTAAGAACAAGTTATAAGAACATTTGGGATACAAAATACTATAAATTAAAAATATAACAAGAAAATAAAATACCTCAATATATATCACAAATTTGCACATGTACGATGAATCACACAAGATCAACATCCAAAAAACAGAAAAGAGAGGAACAGAAAATGACAACATTGCATACTTTGCCACTTATGCAACAATAAATACTCCTGGCACCATAAGCTGAACCACAAAATAATTTGGTATAAAAAATCAGGACATGCAATGCATTGGTTACAAGGATGACAATGAACAGCAAAGAGAGCTACTTGAGGTGAATCCCCTCTGGCATAGGTGTTGAAGTTTAGATGCCTGGCATTATTCTAAGCAATGGCCCCTTTTTATCTAACTAGTACATCAAATTTAGAATATGTTTATTTTTTTCTAAAATAAGCTAAAGGTAATTAATGATTCATTCAATCTGTCCAGTTAGAGATTTCAAATGAACTAGATCAATTTGAAGTAAATAAAAAACACTTTATTATTCATGTAAAATAGATTGACATGATTAGACAATACCTAACTCAGCCATCATGCAATTCAAATCATGTTCATGGTCATGCTATGTATTACCGCTTATGTTACAAGACTTGGAGATCAGTGTCCAATAGGGGTGAGTGTCCCAACACTGTTCTCATGTTGAACCAGCTATTTTTAAAAATCACAGTTGATTTTTCAGTAATATTCACTATTCAATTGGAGAACCCATTATTGTGGTACCTGATATCTGAAACAGATGCTCTAGGACCAAGTGAAGAAAAACAAAGGTAATAATGACACAAGAAATGAATATTAGCATAGGAGAAGGAAACCAAAGGCAATCAGTCCAAACTTAATATAGGTGAAACATATTTAGTGTTAAGAAACCCAGCTAATTTTCCCTTCAACTTCCAAAGGAAACCCAATGGTCTTACCTTAAAATAACTTCTGAGAAATGTAGTGAATAAACAAATACGGGAGATCAAAGGAAGGAAAGGTATGTAAGCATAACATACCAAGAAAGAAGCTCAAACACTGCATACCACACTCATCAAGCCAAATTAACTGGTATGACACAAAAACTCCAAAAATTCATTAAACAAAGATGCATTTTATATAACTTTGGATCAAAAATCCTAGCTTAGGCAGAAATCATAAACAATTGCTAACTAAAAACATTGGAGTCAAACATGAGTGGAGACTGAGGAATTTACAGTCAAAAACATACTTGAAAGGCAAGTACAGATGATATAAAAGAACAAAAGACAATAGACAAACCTTATATACCAGAACAAAAAGTTGTCGCAATGGAAGGATCTTATATTACTAGCAGATGCAAAAGAAAAGGTAAGAAGAAACAGAAGAATTAGCTTACGTCAAAGTCTTTCTGAGAAGGATTGCCACATGTTTAACAATACTAGAAAGGATAGATAAAAAAATAAATAAAAAAGGAAACATACAGCATGACATCTAGGGAGCTTTCCATCTTCTAATGAGACAATCATACTTATCTCTTCCGTGTCTACCTGTTTTATCACAAGAGTCCTTCAACTTCTTTATAGTTGATTCATATATATTTATTCTTCTATCAAACATATCTTCTGCAAACCGCCTTACCTGTGACATCCTTCCTAAATTACAAAACCCAATGAGAAGTGCATTTGCACTTCCATCAAGAGGCAAGACATGGTTCTCAACTATGTAGTTCCAAATCTCAATTGCCATTTCAGGGTCACCACCATCAATCAATGTCATAATGGCTGCAGAGCAATCAAAATGTGTTGGAGGGTTTTTGTTTTTTATCATCTCGTAGAAGAATTTGCATACTTGGTGAACTTTCTTGTTCTTGATCAAACATCGAAAAATGATGTTGAAGGTCAAAAAATCTGGGAAAGCTCTATTGAAAACCATCCCATCAAGCAACCGAAATGCATTGTCAACATCATTGTTGTTGCAATACAAGCCAATCATTGCATTATACATGATCAAATTAGGAAACAAACCACTACCCACCATTATATCCCACAGAGGAATGGCATGGATAGAATCATTCTGCTTAACAAGCATATCAAGAGCATTAGAGAAAAATTTCAAACCTGGCAAGCAATTCTTCCCCTTCATCACCTAAAGGAACTTGACAGCTTCATCTGCTTGCGACCCATAAACAAGTGTTGTCAAAAAAGAATCATATGTTGACATATTCTCTAGACTCCATCCAACTTTTATCACCATCTCACCAAATATAGTCTTGGCTTTGGCCACATCGCCTTCTTTCTCTCATCCTTCCAACAAAATAGCATAAGTATCCGCATTGGGGGGGATTTTCAGCTTAATTTTGTCAAAAAATTCCATCGCCTTTGTTGTCTGATTTTCCTCTTGGTAAATGGCGGTCAAAAGCGAATTCACCACGACAACATCTTGTTGAACACCATATTTTTCCATAACATAAAAACTCATTATAGCCTCATTAAACTTACCAGCCATACAGTAGCTTCCAAAAACATAAACAAAAGTTGCCATTAACAACATATCTTCTTGCTTCATCGTACGGACTGCATCCCACATGGGCTCATACATCCAGTTCTTCCCTAGTAAGTCCACCATCAAATTCCAGGCGTATGAGGTCAGCTTGTGGGTCCGGCCAACCCAGCAAAAGAATGCGATTGCAAAAGTGGCATTTTCGTAGCAAAGTTTGAGGACTTCATGCACAATATCATGAGTGGGTGGGATTCTAGTGGAGGAGAGTGCAGATTCAATATCATGAGATGAGGGTCTTGTTATGATTTCAAAGAGAAGTCTAGCTGATGGGGAAATATCCTGAAAGTCAAAGTTTGATTCAAACTGAGGTTTTGAAGTTTTACGGTTAGTGTTTACAGCCGCAGCCTCCATAGTTCTTGGGGTTTGTTTTTTTTTTTTTTACAGAGAGGAGAGGGTGTTTCAATCTAGAAATAAATAATGGCAAAAATAAATGAAATTTTCAATTCTTGATTGTTGTTTTCTGTGTTGAAAGAATCAAACAATATACAAAAATCAATGCTTCAAATAGTTCATTACTATTATTTCTAATCTTAAAACTCTACTTCTTCATAATAATAAACATACATGGATAGAGAGAGAACCTGAAGGGTTGACGACTGCTGAAGAGAGAGAGGTCTGTAAGGGAGGCCTCACGCCCGGCCAAACTCAGGCCCTCATTGGAGTTTATTTAGAGAGTGAATTATGCTTTAGTCCCTGTAGTTTATGAGTCCCTAAACTCATGGATCAATTCATTTTTCTCGCCCTCCATCATTGGCTGGCATATTATCCTTGCAAATTAGCATCCGTCTCAATTCCCTTTTCACATTAACCATCAACCATAGCCACATATAATACTCATAACCATTATTCATGAACTTGTTAATTGATTATTCATGTGTGATAAAAAATTTCAAAAGAACGAAGAATCCAAATTTGTGAATCTCTCACAAAGATTTGTCAAATTCTTAAGCAAATTCTTAAGTTGCTTTCTCATCTTTCATCCAAATCAAGCAATCTATGTATAGGTTTAGTTGAAGTTGACTAGATTTGATTTTTTATAGGTTTTTGTTTTCATTGAAAGAAACATATTATATATACAAATTAAAAACCAATAATTCAATTGAAAAGGAAAAACCTTAACAAACAAAAAAAAATGACAAAAATAATAAAATCAAAACTAAAATGACTGAATTTGAAATACCAATAAAAATAAGAACCATTGTATTTTTTTGGCGATGAGAGAAAGAAACATAGGGAAGAAAAGAAATAGTCAACGGCGATAAACTGATCACTTTTGGCTTGCATGTGCCATTTATTATGAAAGAGAAGACGATGAAGCATCAAATTTGATGATGGAAGGACATTTTTCCTCATGGGTGGCCACCGCATGCACCGCCTAAAGTGTGCGGTTGCTCCCACACGTAAGTAACTTTTTCAAAATAAAATAAAATAAAAACCTATTTAAATATTAAATTACATCATTACCCTTAATCAAACAAAAAAACAAAAGTAAAAGACCATAATACCCCTAATCTGAATGAAATAAATTTTCTAGGTCTAAGAGTATATATATAATTTTACTATGCACTTAAAATAAATAAAAAATACATATATACTCCCACGCGAAACTTTTGTTTTTTTTTTACTCCCAAGGGTGCTTTTGTTATTTTATAATTCATTTAAAAATTGATATAGGCGAACAATGTTGGTGTGAGACTAAGATTTAGGGTTTGAAATTAACCTTTTGGAGTAGTTGTGATAGCCCAAAAGGTTAATATGAAATTTGATATGTGTTGATGTTATTTTTTAATTATTAAATTGCACGTGGATGTTGTTTTTGAATTGTCACGATGGTTATGGATGTTGTTTTTGAATTATTATGTGAGGAGTTAATGTCATTTTTAATTTGTTATATTATGTATTGATGGCTTTACAATACAATTTCATTGTGAATATTTATTTTTAAAAAACAAAGAATAAAAATTACATCTATGAGTTTTCATAAAGTTTTTTTTAATTAGTGATATTTTGATTAAACTTGATTTTAACAGTTAGGTCAATGGGCTCCCTTTTTAGAGACTGACGTGCACCTAGGATGATGCTTTTAACCCTAAAATATGTTTGATAATAAATCAATGAGTTTTCATCAAAATCTTAACAAGCTGACAACATTTTAATTAAACTTGGTTTCTTTTCTCTCTTTTTAGCATCCAAACTAGCCAACACCATCAATGGCAGCATAGCCACCACAAACATAACCTTTACTTCACTCTCCTCTAGACCTAAGTCGTTGGTTCTGTCTCCATGCTTTTAGCCTTTTTTTCTCCATTTTATAGCCAATCAAACTTTTTATCTCCTCTATTTTTTTATACCAAAATAAGCCCCTTTGTTGATAAACCAGTCATACCATAGCCGCCACCAATGTCGTTAACCTTTTTTAACACCAAAAAACATCCAAACCCGCAAGGAGGAGAGAGAAACCTAGAGAAAAAAGAAGAAAGAGGAAAGAAACTAAAACTTTAAGTGATTCAATCTTCCTCTACAAATGGTTATGAGGCTCACCACTGGTGTAGATAGGAAGACAAAGAGAAGGTGCACTAAATCAAGTTGATCATGTTGTTTATAATTTTATATAGTTCACCTCCCTTTGGCTCGATCCCGGTCTTGCTGGGTTATTTATTACTTCGACACTCCTGCACTTAGGATAAGATATCAATCTTTTGATCATGTCAGTTCTTAAATTTGAATTGGAGGAAATATATTCATTGTTAAAATTAAGTTAATTCATGTATTGTATGTGATTTGGGGCATGAAATCATGATGATTCATAAAAGAAAATGCATGGGTATTTGAGTTAGGAGTGGCCAGCCATATGAAGAGTAAAGAGGGAAAGAGGAAAAATTGTGGTTTTCCTTATTAAATTTATTATAATAAGTTGTTTTTAATGTGAATGTGTGTGTAAATTAAATAAAATTAGCATGAAATGAATGAGGGAACTCTTAGTTCCTTGAGGCCACACTTCCGGTCAATTATGTATTAAAGGGGAGATGTTTAATTTGACATATTTAGCTTGATGACATGTGTTTAATTGTGTCAAAATGAAGAAAAAAAAATACATGTTGAAGTAGCAAGGATTGTGTTTAGAAGAATAGTGTTCGGAAAGTTTTATTTTGATGTCAAGAGGGAAGATTGAAATAAATAGAGTAAATTTGCTCATAAAAGATATTTTTGACACTCTTATATGGTATGTGATATAGCTAGGGGTTGAGATACAAGAGGGAAAGTTGAATTGTGGATGTTTTGTGTAAATGGAAAGGTTGACGAATCTGGACAGATTTATTTTCTGACTTTCAGAGAGAATTCAAGTAAGAGGATGAGGGGATTAGGATCGGGTTTCTTCATAAGAATTGTAGTTTTGGAAGTTGCCTAACTAAGTAAATTGGTCTTACTCAATTTGGAGCTATACAACTCTAGTTATGGGTCACCAACTGAGACTAGATCATGACAAACCCTATAGGGCAGTAGGTCTGATTCGTTGATGAGTAATTTCGAGTGTCTTAGGGGTAGAACTGGGTTCTTTTTTTTTAGAGGACTTGTAGCCTCGTGTCTTAACTTTCTAACTAGACCAACCTCACTTAAAACAGAGTCCTGGAGCTCAGAAATCTAAGGAGAGGTCGGAATGCGACCTCTGCTGGTAGATTTGGAAAGTCGCTTTAAACGCATTAAGGGTGAAAAGTGAATCCTTTCCCTTAAGAAACATGTGATATTACATCTTAGCTTCCAAAAAAATGAGTCATATTAGAAATGGAAACTTGTAATGATAACTATGGTTGGACAAAAAATGACAATATTAATAAGCGAAATGAGAAAAACAAAAAGTAAAATACAAAGAAAGGAATAATTAAAAGAAAAACCTATATTGGTTGTTAATGTGGCTATTATGAAATGTATCCTTGAATGAGGATAATTTATGAGATATGTCTATGATTACAGGAGGGACCATGGGCTTGGTGCAGCAGCAGCAATATAAGAGCACGAAAAGAGTTTGTACTGCAGGTAGGTGATCTGCACCTATGTTTTCTAATTAAATTTCATGGTTTAACATAGTGAAATGTGAATTATCAAATGTTGGATATCATATGAAAGTTTACGTCATTATATTATCATTTTGGATAGTATCACAAATGTCAAGCAATGGAAGTATCCCTAACATAGAAAATATGAGAAATGTGATATGTGACATGAACTAGCACATTTAATACATATTAGGATACCGGGTAAGGGGATTACTATGCAACGATGTTTATGGCACATGGACTAGCATACATTTAGTGTATGTTAGGATATTGGCTTAGGGGATCACCTTGTATCGATGCCTATAGGGCATCGACTAGCATACATTTAGTGTATCTTAGGATCCTGGGTAAGCGGATCACCATGCATCGACTAACATACAAGGTGATGATGATACTGGTGTAATTGGTATTAGTAATATGTTAGGCAAAAATAGTTGAGGTTGATTTTATGAAATCTTAAATAGAAGTTGAAAATGAAAGGTAAAACAGTTTTAGTAGTTGAATGAGAAAGAGTTCCAATGGAAAAAAAAGGGAGGGGGAGAAGTGAATAGAATATGAATACATGTTTGTTTCTTTTAAATTGTTGAATATTTGTGTTACTATACTTATTGTGATATTCATGTTTTCAATAATATGTATTTTGTTTTAGGACCATCACATGCACGACAGGAGTAGATCCTAACTTTTGCTCACTTTTTGTTATCTAGTTCTAGGGAATATATCCTTGTTCTAAGAAATATATCCTTTTATTTTGTAATATTAAAAAAATTTATATAACTTCATTTGTATTAATATTTAAATTTGAATAGATGAACTTAACTCTGTAATTCATTCAATCATATTCCATGTATGCGTGTATATCTCATTTATTTCTCTATAATGATAATTGTTGTTCAATATATGTTATAAATATTGTGGTTGTGATGATGATGTTTGTGGGATTGAGACCCAGGACGATTAGGTCATGATTGAGTTATGAGATGTGGGATATTAGAAGTGTAAACATGTTATATGTCGATAACAAGTTATATTTCAATACATTTGTATATGAAAACTGTAAAAAAAAAAAAATACCCTATTTTCCATTTGATATATGATTGGTGTTTTATTCCGTATAAGGAAATGTTACATATACCCTCATGTATTAATGATACAAAATAAAAAAAATAAATGTGATGCTAAAAATTAGGATTTAGAACGGTTAGGATTTAACTCGATAAGTTAGAATCTTCCTCACGAAGGGACATTTTCCTTGAACCTTAGATGAGACCAACAAATAGAAACGCGGCTAAGAATAACAATCAATCAACAATGTAGTTTACCTTAGATAGGGTGCACTGGGAATGAAGCATCTTTTCCTTGCACAACTAGTTATCTTACCTAGACTCTCGCAGACCATAGATTTTCTAGTGACCATAATATTAGATGACGACTCCCTCAAATTATATATATGATTAAACCCAAAACACCCTTCAATCTAGGAGCGGGAACCATTCGATGTCGTGCATGCCACGACAAGACAACAACTCCGCTGAGGACTTGTGTTGTTGGATTGAACTTTATATATTTGATTGTTTGCTTGTTTATTTTTATTGGTCTGTATCATTTAATTTTAGCATGCATTTGTTTTACATACTACTCATGCATAAATACATCGGGTATGAATTAATGTCTTTACGCATTTTAATTTTGAGAATAAATCAATTCTAGGTTAGGTGAAGAGTAACGATCTACCTCATGACTTTTAATCGAGATTCAGATTCGTAAAACATCCAATTATAAGCTAAGCATTTACTTGGTAATGACCGTCATATTATGCCTTAACGATTTCTTATAAACCCTTATACGACATTCGTATATGAGACTCTTTATCTTCTTGGATAGATAATCGATCATCTTTTATTTTTATAGTGAGTTGTTTTTATAATAATAAATAAAGTATAATAGAACTGGAGGAGCTTGCTAGGATCGCTTGGTAAGCAAGCAAGCAATCCGGCGCCAACTTCCAGTTTTTTTTCTTCTTTATTTTTTTTTTTTTAGTTTAGTGGGAAAAAAAAATCAAGGATTGCTAGATCGAGCACGCGAACTCGCATAGTCTTAAGTCCAAGAGCAGGTTGTATCATCTTTAACATTTCTACTACTTCTTTGCCTCTCACTGGTAGGTTACTAGAGGCCCTTCATCCTCGGGTAGTTCTTTCGTTCCCACTCGATCGGATCATCAACCAGTAATTCCACAAGGAGAAGAAATAGGTGAGAGATTCCTAGTTTTATCAGTAGGGAAAAAACAAATCATGGATCTTTGTTAGACCATGGAGTAAATCTACCCTTCATGTAGTGGCTTAAAATCTGCCATTGGAATATGAACTCTCTAATAATTCATTTTGTACTAAGATCATGACTTTTTTTAAATACCAGAGAGAATCTAAGATAACGTAACTAATTAAAAATCACCTAGGAAGATAAAAAATTACCACACAAAACCTACCATTTTTTTTTTTAATAAAAATAGGTCAAACCAATTTTTTGTTTGTGCTCCTCAATACATGTATGAGATTTAATCAAGTTGAAGACTACGGATTCTTACCTATATACAACGAAGAAATCATGAAATAGCTGACAAGTTAACCCATATTATATACAAAATAAATTTTAAAAAAAGTTTTTATTAATAAAAAAATATATATTATTTTAACTTCTATAAAATCAAGACTTAAAAATACAATTATATATAAAATTCAGTGAAAAGGGCTAAAAAAATCTCGGAGGATTAATTATCCTGCTAGAATACCAAAGCCAAGATACAAAACACAGGCAAGGACCTCTATTAGCTCAGTGTTTGCCCCCTTTTTTTGTTATTTCTTCTGATTAATAGTAATTCTATTCAAAAAACAACTTGAAGCAGCAAATGCCCAAAAAGGATTCGGTTAACATTATGATTCACTCACCTAAAGTCATAAGAACAAAAACTGGCGAACATAAAACTCGATTCAGGACAAAATATCATAAAGCATCATAATGAGCAGCCACCAGACTCATTTAGGCGAAAAGAGAAGCCATGGCCTCTTAGCAGGCAAGGAAATCCAGTCATTTGTCAGCATAGCACATTGACTTGACCGGGATAGAAAATTTAATCAAATCGGTGCCACCTTGACCAGGATTATAAATTAATCCGTGCGATGCCTACAGCAAACAAAATTAAAAGGCCAGTCAATACCCAGGCAAGCCGAAAAAGAGTCTATCCACACTTGCTGCAACATAGAATACAAGAAATTTGACCTGTGTCAATTGTTACATCAATCATCCAGGTAATAATATGACCCAGCAGTTTTCTGCTCCCTGTCCTTGGTCGAGTCCAATTTGTTGATTCTTGGCCGGAAATTGGTGGGGTCTCGTCTAAATGTGATATCCAGATGCTGCATCAGAGTAAAAGAAGAGTGAATGGGAGAGAGATGAAAGCATGCCTAAAAGAATATAGATGTGTCAAATATAGGACAATACAGATTACTCAAGCAGCTGTGAACTGTTCAGGTAAGCTTGGTTTGATTTCATCTCAATCATAACTGGTAAGAATAGATACAGGCACCACACTAGGGGACATCATAAATGGATCATTATGGATTTATAACTGAATCTACAATGACTTGGTCTCTTCATTAATGTTTTCATCTTTCTTTACCTTTTGTCTCTTTAATGCATGAAGAATAGGGATGAGAATACTGGACTTACAGATAAGAAGAGATTCATCCCAGTCAACAATGACTGAGGAGAATTTGCTGTACAATCCACAGAAGGCTGTCCCTCGTACACAATAACTCTATCAGCCAGGTATGTTGCCATTATAAAATCATGCTCCACCACAAATGCAGTCTTCTTTGCATGTAGGATAAACCTCTTGATGACTTTTGAAGCAACAATACGCTGCTCAGAATCAAGATACGCACTTGGTTCATCTATCAAATAAATGTCTGCTGGCTACATCAAGAAAACCACACACCAGACCATAGTTAGCAACCTTAAATATATTAAAATGCAATCTTGAAGAATGCTGAAACGCAAGCCATTCAATCCAAGAAGATGTCCAACTGAAGGGTCCATCTTCATTCACAGATATAAACGATTAGTAGACCTGATAAAATTTCTTTACCTTTCCAAGGCATAGACATAATGCAACTCTTTGCAACTCTCCACCAGATAGATTTACAACTTCTTGGTCCATCAGTTGCTCAATAAGAAGTGGTTTCATGACATCTGAAACAAACTGAGGATGCATATACGAATCACGTATCTTTGAATGCAGTAACTGTCTGACACTGTGTTGAAACTTGGGGCTTATCTTCTGGGGTTTGTAAGAAACATTGAACTCAGGTATCTCAGATTCAGAATCTTCTATAGTATCAGGTTTCAGCAAACCAGCCTGCACGTTTTGCCAACAAAATAATTTATTAAACAAGCAGAAGATCATGTTGTAGATAGAGAAAGGGAGATTGATGAGTGGAGAGAATACCAGCATGCGGATAAATGTTGTCTTCCCTGTCCCATTCTCACCAAGCATTACTACAATCTGAGAGTCAGTAAATTCACCCTCAACGACACTAAGCTTGAAATTGCCCTGAGTTTTACTCATGGTTGGGTATTTGTATCGTGCATATGTTTGAATCTCCTCAGCATTATCCTGTGGAGTCTCAGCAACCTGGGAAAAGCAACAAAAAAAAATTAATGACAGAAAAATAATACAATGAAGGGAAGTAAATGTGTAGAGGATTTAAAATACCTTGAAGGTTAAAGATTCATCCCGGAATCGTAGGTTTTCTGTAGGAACAAACCCAGACAAGAATATATTGATACCTTCTCTCACAGAAAAGGGAAGGGTTACTACTCCATATGCACCCGGTTTCCCGTACAAGCAGCAAATGAAGTCGGATAAATAATCCAGGACACTAAGATCATGCTCCACCACAATAACATAGCTGAAGTGAAAGCACAGTCATATAACCTAAATCCTCAGTACAAAGTGCAAAGCAAAGCTAACAACAAGAAAAGAAAGGAGTCAAACCTGTTGGCCCTGAGCAAAGATCGGATAACTTGGGCAGCTTTAAGCCTCTGCTTGACATCAAGATAACTTGAAGGTTCATCAAACATATATATCTCTGCATTCTGTATTGCAACAACAGCAATAGCAAATCTTTGGAGCTCTCCACCTGATAAATCCCCCACATTACGATCTATAACCTGGTTCAGATCAAGATCACGACAAAGTTCTGCCTTCTTGTGGCTCTCATCTTTTTGGTCAAGCACTTGCCCGACATTGCCTTGAACTGCTCTTGGAATGTGGTCAACGTACTGAGGCTTTATGATGGCCTAGGTATGAAACAAGAATGATTTTAGTAGGAAGACACAAAAAGTAAACTAAAGGCAAGTATATCCAAGAAGAGGCATGACAAAAACAATGAGGATGTGAAAACACAAGTATAAACCTGAACATGATTTTTCATGTTGATTTTACATCATAACCTGTCAAATACATTCTCTAAGAAAACAACATTTCATGATTGTTTCCATAAAACATTTTTTCAAATATAAGGGTTGGTTATTCCCAAAGGGAAGTGATTGCATGCTAAAGAATAAATTATGGCATGCACAAGCTTACATGACATATTGCATACAAATCAAATTGTGATTCAAGCTATCACATTAAGAACCTGATTGTTTTTGCGTTTCAAAAGCACTTTTAAAAGAAAATTAAATTATTTTTTTGCTTCAATTTTTTTTTTTTTTTTTTTGTGTTTTCAAATCGTTTTGATATGCCGATATCAAAATTAGTTTTTAAAAAATTTAAAAAAAATTATTTTTGATATATTTCCAAGTGAAAAGCAACAGCCACCACACGAATATATGACGATCCCATCTAACAGGGTTTTGCGAGGGATCTGGAAAGTTGAATCCTCTTTCATGTGCTATTAAGAAAGGGAGGGACTCCTAAACAAGCTCAAACAATCTAGGGATACAGCACCTTAGTAAATGAATCCTAACAGCACACTTATCTGAATGATATCATCAGACTTAATTACAAGCATTCAGTAAAAAGTGGTCCACAGACAAGATAGGTCAAAGGAAACATACCATGGCTCCTACTTTAGTGTGGGACACAGACATTATTCTTTCACAACAGGGAGTAATATATCTAGCAGTAATACAAAGTTTTAAGTGCAGTTGAACAGTGCCCAAACAGAAAGGTTACCTTCAAATTATCCTCTAGGATACGGGTAAAGTAATTCTGAAGCTCAGATCCTCGAAAGTAAGTCAGAATTTCCTGCCAATCAGGAGGGTTCTGCAAAGAAAAATGAGAAAAATGGTAACTAACACAAATGCATTGTCATAGGGTAGAAATAAGAACAAGGATACAAAATGGGCTGGTTATTACATTGAAACGGCCCAAATTAGGTTTCAGTTTTCCAGCTAGAACTTTGAGAGCAGTGGACTTGCCAATGCCGTTTGTTCCAACCAAGCCAAGAACTTGCCCAGGCCTCGGAACTGGTAGCCTGCAAATGAATCGTTTTTTTTTATTTTATTTTTTTCACTAGAAAAGCATTTTATTAAGCAGGTAAAAAAGGCAGCCAGCCAACCTGTGCAGCTTAAAGGTATTGGGGCCATAACGATGGGTAGTGTCTTTATCCAAATCCTTAGGCAAGTTAATGATCTGAATTGCTTCAAATGGGCATTTCTGCATCAGAAGATAAATAATCCCCTAATAAGCAAGCTAAGCATAGATACCACATCCGATAAAATATCAAAAACAACAACAGTAATTATTGAATTCCAAACGAGAACAGTATAAGCTTGCCTTGACACAGATACCACATCCAATGCACAACTCCTCCGAAATAAAAGCTATCTTCGAAACAGGAGTCACCTCTATACACAGTTTCCCTACGATTTGAAATATGTAATTAGAGCATTACTTATTTATACTTAATCATAATTCCACAGCAACAGCAACAGTAGTAGTAGTAGTAATTATTATTATTTGCTCTCAAACAAAACCTAATGCTCCAAATTGAAAATAAGAAAGCTATCTAAGCTGCAATCACGAGCTACATAAAACAGATTCGCCAAATCGAGGTGAATAATAAGGAGAATGAGAATTAAAATAAGAACAAATTCTGAATTAATTAATTAAAGAAGACAACAAGAAGAATTAAACAAAGGAAAAAAGGGAAAATACCAGTTTTCACAACGGGGCAGCTCTTCTTGCACTCTTGACGGCACTTCTTAGGTTTGCATCTATCAGAGGTTACTATGGCTATACGCGTCAATCGATCTGCCATCTCTCCCTCTTCTCTTTTTTTTATTTAAATTGATACTACGCGCAAATTAGGAAGAAGAAGGAGATGATAAGCGATCTAATGACTATTTACGAAGGAGAAGAAAACAGAAATAGATTAAAATTATTACCAGTTGAAGAGAGGGTGGATCCGAAGAAGACAAGGAGAAGCTACGCTACGCGTGGTGGGAACGCTCTTTCGACTTAAGCCCTTCCCCCTCTATTGTATCCCAGCGAAAACTCCCACCGAAAACCTAAAACAATAAAAATTAATAATAAAAAGGCACTACGCTCTAGTAGCTTGTTTTCGGTTGTTTATATACCTTTGAAGTTTTGAACCACCGTCTTCTTTCACTTTTTGCTAATCATCTCAGTTATTAAACCCGGATTATATGATTTGATTTGAGTTGTTTCGAGTTAATCTGAAAAGATTAAAAAAATTTTATTTGAAATTTTTAATTTTTCATGTAAAAAAATTAAGAAATAATATATATGAATATAGATTATATATATTTTAAATAATAAAATTTAAAAATATTATTTCAAAAAGTTTTTTATTTTATATTAAAAAGATAATATTTTATGTTTTTAAGTTGAAATATTTAAACTAAAAAGATTTTTTCTCCCCCATTAAAAAACTATAAATTTTTTTTATTGTGAACATAAAGTATATATAAAGGGTTTCAAATTGTATATTAAAAAAAATAAAATATTCTTCTAGTATTTATATAGTAAACTTTGAAATGGGTTAGTAACTGACTAAAAAATATATAAAAAAAATATCTCTGACTAGAAGAAAAAACACATTTAATTAAAAAAAATATCTCTACCGGGTTTTGCTAGATCACCTGAATTTAAAGTTGAACCGGCAAGTCGATCGGTTTTTTCAAGTCAATTGCAAGCCTCGATTTTCAACAAAACAAACTTGATCAAGATCTTTGATCACCCAGGTCCCGAGTCTTGGGTTAACCTGTCAGGTGAGGCGAGATCTGATAACTATGAATTATCTACTACTAGTGTTAGAAAAAAAATAATTAAAGTTTAAAGTTATATAATATTATATCAATGGTTATTTTTGTGATCAAGCTATATTTAAAAAAATGAAAATTTTTTATTTTTTTAAATTAATATTTTTATGTTTTTAGATCGTTTTAATATGCTGGTATCGTAAATAAATTTTAAAAAAATTAAAAAATATATTATTTTAATATATTTTTAAATAAAAAATATTTTAAAAAGTAAGAATTAGTAAAAAATTCTAAAGAAACTAATATTATAAGTTTAATGGTCAGTCAAAATTTTTAAAACGTAGTTAATTTGACTCTACTAATATATATTTGTTGTTATGTATTTTATCTCTCTTGCAATTAATTTTTTTGTTTTAGTCAATTGATTTGATTAATGTATTAAACCTAAATTATTTATTATAATTTATAACAAGTTTTGAACTAATATATTGAGATTAAATTTAGTTTTAATTAAACTCAATTTCATAAAAATTAGTAATATAAACTCAATTCATGAATATCTATAATATTCATAAAACATTTAGTCAATCTAATATATCAAACTCATTCATAATAAAAAAAAATTAAATGAGTCATATTTATAATTTATAAAAAATTAAAAATTAAATTAATTATAATTATAGATTTAAACCTAGTCCAACTATATTCATAAATACCCTTACTTCTTTTCTAATCACTAACCAGTGACTTTCTACTATTTTAATACTTTTTTTACCATATTCTTCTCCTTATCAATTAACAAATAATCTAAAACAAAATGGATTTCCAGGTTTAAATCTATTGTAGAAATGGCATTGTCGAGATTTTACTTAATTTTCATGCCTTTGTTTTATCCCATATTCTCTATTCACGAGTCGAGCCTTCTTCTTTTTTAATCTTTATTGACATTAGAAATCATTAATTAATTAACAAAATACTAAAAGAGATCACGGTTTGCCTCGCAAAAATAGTATTATTATTTATTTTAATATTTTTTTTATTTTCAATATAATATTTTAATATTTAATTTGTTATGAATTAAACTTATAATTTGTGTTGATTTATTTTTTATAGTTACCTTAACTTTATTACCCAAGTAACAAGTTTAACTTGATTGACTCTTCTTTTTTTATAGTTTTATCAATCTATATTTTATTGATTGAGAATTATTTTTTTTTTATTTTTTTATAAGGTTATTTCAGTTTTATGACCCGAGTTCATGAGTTTGACGAGTTAACCTAAATTAACTCAAGTCATGTTTTTTAGTCATTTTTTTTAAAAAAGAATTTTAATTTTAGGTTGATTAAAAATACGCTGCTTAATTTATTTTAATTTGCTTTATATTGAGCTATCTCATGACACAAATCGCGAGTTTAGTAGGTTAACTATGATTATTTTTTTAGTTTTTTTTTTACGAGGTTATCCCGGTCTCATAACATGGTTTGCGTGTTAACACAGGTTGACTCGAGTTATTTTTTATGTTTTTTTTATTAAATGTTTTTATTTCAATTTCTTGCTTCAACATTATGTTTATTGGGAATTGAGTTTTATAATTTGTTTTAATTTACTTTTTCAATAAAGGGTTATCTCATTCTCATGACCTGAGTAAGCGAGATTGAGTGGTTAACCCTATTTGACTCGGGTTATTTTTTTTAATTTTTTCAATATCATCCTTTAACATTAGATTGATTAGATTTCAAATTTTATAATTTGTTTGAGTTGTTTTTTATGAGTTTATCGTGGTCTTAAAAATAGGGTTGTGAATTTATCAGATTAACATGGGTTAACCCGAATTAATCCAAAATATTGTTTTAATATTTTTTTTTAAAAAAGATATTACCTGGAGTTTTTTAATCAAATTATATTTTTACTAACCATCTAGATTTTTTTTAAAACTTGTTAAGTTAGCCCGAAATATATATCAAATAAATTTTTTATATAATTTTTAATACTTTTTTATAAAAAAAACATTAATAATATTTTGATATTTTTTAAAACATTCAAATTTCATTTTTTTATTTTATTTTACTTGCAGTGAAGCTCAAACTAATAATCTAGTAATATCTGCTATAAATATCGGAGAATTCAGTCACTTCTGGGTATTCCATCTTGACTTCTTCGTCTTTTCTTTTTTGAGGGACATGGCTAATTTGATGCCTACATCTCTCTCTCTCTCTCTCTCTTACTCTCACATGCATCTTTCAAATCACCTTTTGTTTTTTCTATAGAAAACAAACGGAAGCTTGGGCCAGATTTTTTGTTGCTACTTTCCAAATCTCTCTTCCTTTTTTTTCTTACAAATACAATGACGGGGGGAAGTTGATACCAATCATCTCTTCATGAAAGGTTATGTTAGTCTCCTTGGAGTTATTGATTTAGGGTTTTTTTTTTTTTTTACTTGATTTCATTCACTCTCGCTTTTTTCACCTCTAAATATCTTTTCTTTTAACCAGATATTTGGTATGTTTTTCTTAACTGATATATATATTTTTTTCAATATTGCTTTATTTTTATTTCTTCTATTCTTCTTTGAGCTTGGTGTTCAACAATACTAGGTTTGATGCCTTTATATATACAGCAACTGGAGAATTTTTCATGGTTCTAATTAAGCTTTGGCAATTTACTCTCATATTTTTCACCTCTGCATATCTTCTCTTTTGCCCTCCTTCATCCTTTTTTCTTTGGTACCATCCTTCATTCCCATGACATGTAAGAACACTCCAATCCACCATTAATGTCGCAGAGCCTAGCTAGATCTCATCCTTGTTTACCTTGAACCCACTCCTCTACAAGAAAACCTTGAATTCCCATTTCAGAAAAAGGCTAAACTCTAATTTACCTTAAGATGTAAAGAATCGAAAGAGGTCACATGGGAGACGAAAAAGATGCAAGGAGAGTGCATGCCTTGCTCTCGCTTCAGTGATGATGAAGATTGTGATGCTGGCGGTGATGCTTCTAAGATGGATTAGAGAATATGAGAAACCTAAAAATGTATATTCTTTTATGGTTTTTATTTTGTTTATTGGGTTTGATTGCGAGCATTTAAGTGTAGTTTTAGTTCTTGATGGGCTGTAGATTTTTTTTTTATCAGATTTTCCTCTGTTTCTTCTTTTGTGGGATTTGATTCCTTTTGTTTAGTTGTTCTTTATATGTTATTGTCTGGAATAAATGCAGAGAAGAGAGGATTTGTTGAAGATTACAGGCCAATTTGTTGAGAATAATTAATTGTTAAGATGCTTGAGCTTTCTTTTTTTTTCCTTGCTGTTTCAAGTTCTTAGGGATAGATTTTGTGCTTCTCTTTAATTGTTGTTGAGATCGTTTGGGAATGCGGTGCAAGCCATGTTTTTCAAAATATTTAAATTTTTTTATTAAAATTTAATGTGGTTTGCTTTTTTTATCGTTTTGATATGTACTAATATTAAAAATAATTTTTAAAAAATAAAAAAAATCATTAGTATGCATTTCATCACGAAAAGTTATTTGAAAAGCAATCCTACCTACATTGCCAAATATATTCATTGTCCATGGTATATTACATTATTTTCTATTTTTAATTATGTTTTTCATAGATTAAAATTCTCAATTTTTCCTTTTTAAAGCAATCAATTTATACCTCTTGAATTTGTAAAATTTGTTGAAACAAGTGTCATAACCCTAATTTTGGTTGCATCTTCAAAATTATTTTATAAAAAATGCATTTTATTTAAGAATCCAAAAAAAATTCAAAATTCAAAATTTTAAAATATTTTCAAGACATGAGAAGATAAGCCTTTAAGTTGCAATAAATTAAAAAATTAAGATGTCTGAAGAATAGCAGATTGAGATATTTTAACAAAAATGAAAAAAAAAATGTAATTAAAATAAAGTTTAAGGTTGAAATTTGATTTAACTAAAATTAAAAGAAATAATTAAGTTTGAGGACTTAATTAAACTTCTAATAGATTTAATTGAAGCAAAATTAAGCCTAAAAATCAATTTGGGCTCAAAATTGAAAAAATTAATTAAGTTCAAAGACTTCTTTAAATTTTCAATGGTTTTTAAGGATTTAATCAATGACCCAATTAAAAAACAAAAAGTAAATTTAAAGGCTTAATTCATATCAATTTGCAAAGATTGAAATATTAAAGACAATTAAAATTTTGAAATGTCAAATTGGTGTAATCAGGGGTTCAATTGTAAGAAATTTCAAGTTAAAGGTTAATTAAGGGTCAAATTAAAAAAATTCAAGAAAAAGGACCCTTCGGGAAAAAACAAGCAACATTGGGAGCTATACCAAACTTTTTCAAGGATTGGATTAAAAAAATCAAAGTTTAAGGCTTAATTGAGGATTAAATTGAACAAACTGGAAACCAAGAGCTACTTTGTTAAAGGCGCTAGACTTGAAGGATCCCAATTGCATAAAATTTGTCAGTCTTATCTAAATCAAGGATGTCGGAGCTTAAATTGAAAGTACAACGACCAAATCAAAATTACTTAGATTCCTATTTAAAATTTTTAATTTTTTAGTGTTTTATTGGATAATGTGTTACTCAAAATTAAATGAAGAAAATGAATGACATGTCATTCAGTCACTGTGTTTCACCTCTTTCAACCGAGAAGGCTGATCAAGATACTAGCTTCATGTGAATAAATGTGGCATCTCTGATCACATCAGGGGTTATAATATCCACCAATAAACAAAGAAACATCTACTCTACAAAGATGAGTCACTCTTATCAAACATTTACATCATATTTTTTTCAACGAATCAAATAACATCTTGTCCCTTATCAGCCACTCTACATTGACAGATTAAAATTGATCAGGGGTCAATCTTTCAAGTAATGAATATGGAGTTTTGGACCTCTAAATCGAGTGTTGTTTGTTTTTAAAGATATATATACGCCCTCACTACATAGTTCAGGTAGACCAAGGGTACGATTATCTTTTAATTTTCATGATGACCTCGTCAAAGTAGCACACTCAGTCAACTATGACTAAAGAAGAAAAACTCCCTTGATTGACTAACTCCATTGTTGCCTTCTCTTGATAAAATTGAACTCACAAGGCAGCAAAATAAACCAAAACCCATTTTTCTAGAGAGGTTAGGAAAATATAGGCATTAATCTTCCCTAAGTCATCTATTTTTATGCAAAACCATCTTGGTTTTGCAACGACTAGTTTTGGATTTGGATATAAAAGATTTGTTGCTCTTTAAGGAAAAAAGGTATTGGCAAAGAAAAGGCAGGAAGAAAAATGCCTAAAGAGTTGAAAAAAGAATCCTATAATTGATTTAAGAGAGTAACTAGAGGATTAATGTACCAAATTGAGAGAGATGTAAAATCCAGACTAGTTAGTAGTTGTTAGTTATGACATGATTTAGTGTGTGTGTTTTGTTTGAATTTTGGGTGAATGATTAAATTTGTTCATTGAAATGCTAAATGTTAGTATATAGTAATGTTTTACATGCTTTGATGTTAAGATGATCATTTTTGAATTTATGGAAACGTGTTTAAGTTTTAAAGTTGTTATGGTTTAAGTTATTTTAAGATAGTCTAGTTTAAACATCAAGATATTGAATTTATCTAATAAAACAATGTTTTTTTTTATCTAAGAAAATGTTATTTTTGCTCACTATTTTACTTGACCTTGCTTATTGTTTTTGCTATTGATTTTTGTTTCTTGTTTGTTTTGATGATAGGTTGTATTAAGAATACTTAACCTTTGTTTGCAAGGTTTAGTTGCTATTCTGGGTTATATTGTATTTTTTTTTTAGGTTTAAGTTTTGTCGCTGGATTTCTAGGTTTACAAACTTTTTTGGGATGATGTTCTTGTCATGAACTTTGCCTTAGATCTTTTATATAGGTACCATTTTAGTTGATTGTTGGTTCTTATAAGTGCATGTATACTTATTGATTTTTAATATGAGGTTTTTATCGCTTAAAAATTGTTTTTTATGGCTTTTGATATTCATTTCCGTCTTTTCATATTTTGAATAAAATCAAATAAGCATGGCTTTTGTTGGATTATTGTGATGATCTAGCCCTAAAATCTTGTTTAAATGATGTTTGTGTATGATTTTGTGCCTTTAATTTTGCGCAGTCTGGTTTGAAATTGAATTTATAATTTTAGGGTTTATTTATTGTCGTTCTTTGTGTTCTTCATCAAATTCAAGAGAACAAAAAAACATGTTTGATCTTCAATGTTTCTAGACCTTATTTATGGGCTTGGATCTTTGAGCTAGGAGACCTAACCCATCTTTTTAATAAGACAGTGTTTTGCGAATTTGGTTTTTACCAAAGGAAAAATGCATTTTTTTTTGTTCTTAAGGCGTGTTTGCCAAACATAACATTAAGATATTTTTATAGCCTCCGATTTTTAGTTAACAATGTGTTTGACAAACATACCTTATTGTTATCTCGCAATGTTTATTTTCTTATTTTTTATGTTTTTTCCAAACAAATCCTAAATAATTTCCAAAAGGCCCTAGAAAAAATTCAATAACCATTTTAAAATTGTTTTTGGGTGCCTTGCGTATTTTTCAACCATTTTATTTAATCTTTGGGTGATAGACTTATATTGTAAAATACTGACCCGATATTAAATATATTTACTTTTCTTCAAAAATTTAAGAAAATTACAATCAAATTTTCTTATTCAAAGAAAAATACAAAAACAAAATGTGTTTTTATCTATATTCATATGGCCAAGCTTCTCAGAAATAAAAATAAAATGATATTTGTATAAATTAAAAAAAAAACACAAGGCTTGATTTAGCATCTTTAAATACAAAAATTCAAGAAAAATAGTTTTGTTGATATATTTGCATGAATTTTTTGATTTAATAACAAATTTATGAAATCCTTGAGAACTTGACCTATATTTTAAAATTACCAAAAAAATTATTTTGTTTGTTCGAATATCAAGGATTATAGACTTATATGTAAGATGTATTTTCAATATTAAAAGAAAAATGCAAAAATATGTTTTGACATTATAATGGATAGGTTCTAACCTGATAAGAAAATTCAAGAAAATAGTTTGGTTGATATATTTGCATGAATTTTTTGATTTAATAACCAATTTATGAAATCCTTGAAAACTTGGCCTATATTTAAAATTATCAAAAAAATTTATTTTATTTTTTCGAATATCAAGAATTATAGACTTATATATAAAATGTATTCCCAATATTAAAAAAATGCAAAAAATATGTTTTGACATTATAATGCATGGTTGTTAAAATCATGTTTTTACTAGTAAAATCATATGATTTTACGAGTCAAAATATGCTTTGCGTGCTGAATCATTTGAAAAAATCAAAAATGGGTGAAATCGAGTTGAAATCGGGTGAAATTGTTAAAATCAGGTGAAATCAAGCAAAATCGCTATTTCAGGATCGATTTTACGATTGTAACAAAACACATGCACTGAAGCAAAATATTCCCCCCATGCTCCAGCTGTCAAGCGCCTATTGGTTGTGAAAATTTTGAATTGAATTGAATTGAATGGAATTGATGGATTGAATTAAATGGAATTGATGGAATGATTTTGAATGTTTTTCTGTCCATTTATATTGTGGACTGTTGAATTGAATTGATTAGTTGTGAGGATTGAATTGGACTGAATTGAATTGAATTAATTAGGTGAAAATTGAAATCGTTAAATCATGTTTTTTGCTTTATGGAGTGTGGGGCTGTGAGCTCTCCATTTATATTGTGGAATGATGGAATGATTTTAAGATGCCATTTCAATATTATAGTTTTGTGAATTGTTATGTATAACAAAAAGTTAATTACAATCATAAAATGTTTGGATTGATTACAAGGTTGATTTGAGTTTATTCTTGAATTGTTGAATACTTGAACTTATGGCATCTAGAAAAAATTCTTTTGGTAATAGACTTGATGTGGGGTGGCAACATGGTATATATATTGATTAAAATTATAGAAATGTTCAGTGCAAGTATTGTAAAAAAATTATCAGTGAAGGTATTTTTTGTTTCAAACAACATTTGGCTTGCACTCGTAAGGATGTTAAGTCATGTCAACAAGTTCTAGAAAATATTAAGCAAATGATTTTGGGTGTTTTGGTGAAAAATCTAGAAGCAAATGAAAAGAAAAAAAAGACCCATCAATATAGTGCAAATGATGATGATGATGAAATAAAAGAAATTAGCTTCAAGGACAAAGGAAAGAGAGTAGCTAGTGGGAGTGGAAGTACACAAACAACCCTAAATCAATTGCTAAAAAAAAGATATTAGAGAAGAAGCATGTCGATAAATTGTAAGGTTTTTCTACACTAGTGCAATTTCATTTAATTGTATAGAAAACCCTGAGTTTGTAAAGACACTTGAATTGGTTGTAAAGCATGGACCAGGTTTCAAGCCTCCATCCTACCATAATATTAGAGAGAAGTATTTGAAGTAGGAAATGGATCAAACAATGACATTGCTTGAGGAGTACAAGCTAGACTGGAAAAAAACAGGTTGTTCAATAATGTCTGATGGATGGATAGATAAAAAAAGACGTTGTATTTGTAACTTTTTGGTTAATAGTTCTAAAGGGATAATTTTTTTGTCATTGGTTGATACTTCTAATATGTCCAAGACTGCTGATAAGGTATTTGAAATGTTAGATGCCATTGTAGAGAGGATTAGGGAGGAAAATATTGTCCAAGTAGTTATCGATAATGCTTCAAATTATAAGGCAGCAGGACAATTATTGATGGAAAAAAGAAAGAGTTTGTTTTGGACACCATGTGCTGCCCATTGTATTGACTTGATATTAGAAGATTTTGAAAAAAAATTAGAGGTTCATCAAGTAACTATTGCCAAGGGGAGAAGAATCACCTCATATATTTATTCAAGAACTATTCTTTTTTCCATGCTAATGCATTTTACGAAAGGAAGGGATTTGATTAGGCTTGTTGCCACTCGGTTTGCTACTGTATATTTGACTCTAAGATGTTTGAATGATCATAAAATGCAGCTGATGACTATCTTTACTTCCAACCAATGGAGTTCATGTAGGTTTGCAAGAATATAAGAAGGGAAACGAATTCAAAATTGTGTTTTGGACAACAGGTTTTAGCATGAAGTCACCATATGTATTAAGACAGCGTATCATCTAATTAAAGTTCTTCGATTAGTTGATTCAGATGAGAAACCAACTATGGGTTTTATATATAAAGCAATGGATGAAGCAAAAGAAAAGATAAAAGTGAATTTTGGTTCTATGAAAAAAAAAGATATATATCTTGCTAATTTTTATTTCAAACATTGCCATTTATTAATATGAATGTTTTTAGAGATACTTCCAATTGAGATATTCCTAAATTGTAATGATATTTTTATTGTTTTTTTTTTTTATATATAGTTATATACCTATATAACTATTGTTAATGCAAGATGGGAACTTCAACTTCACAAGCCCTTATATGCAGCAACTTATTATTTGAATCCTCATTATCATTATAATCCCAATTTTAAGGTTAATGCTAACATTAAAATTGGATTATATCAATGCTTAGAAAGAATGGTGCCTAATGCAAGTGAAAGGTGCAAAATTAACTTGTAACTTGAATCATTTAAGGATGCAAAAGGGTTGTTGGGCATTAAGGTTGCCAATACAGCATGAGATAAAAAAAACTCCAGTTTAATGATGGGATTCTTATAGGGATGAATGTTCAGAATTACAAAGGTTTGCAATCTGAGTTCTTTGCTTGACTTGTACTTCATCTAGATGTGAGCGTAACTAGAGTGCATTTGAAATGGTGAGGTTTTTTTTTTTTTTTTTTTTTAAATGTTGAAATATTTGATAAAAATCTTATAAATTTGAATTGTTTATTTAGGTTCATACAAAATGAAGAAATCGTTTGCACTAGAGAAAAATGAATGACTTGGTATTTGTAATGTGCAATCTGAAATTGAATAATAATCAAGTCAAAAAGCAAGCTGATGATTTTGGTGTAGAAGATGATCTTTCATCTGATGATGATTGGATAACTGAGGGAGAAAAACATTCGAACATTGATTTGCTTGGTGCTATTGATATTGCAACACGAAGAAAAAATGATAATGAAGATGAAAGTGATGAAGAAGAAATTCCTAATGATGCTGAAATGGAGAGTCAAAATGGTAATTAACAGTGCTTTTAGTAGAGTTTTTTTCATGAAGAAGATGCCTTCATAGTACTGCTGTTAAACTCAAATTATCTTATGTTTTTGCAGCCTGTAGCATCCATAATCAATACACTAGCAGGTGCACTTTACAAGGTCTTCTATGCTTCACCTGATGAAGCAAGGAAGGAAATACACCAGGCATGCTTTGATTATTTAAGTCTTGGAGGTGTATTTTCAGAAAGACCACTGTCTTTGCTCTTAGGTTTGAACCCCCATCCGTTGAGCTTGGTTGCCCAATTCTTTGCAGTCGCTATATATGGTGTTGGTAGTTTGTTATTGCCATTCCCTTCACCTAAACACATCTAGATAGGAGCTAGATTGATTTCAGTGCATATCCACCCCTCTTTGTAGTCTTTATGTTGTCATTTCAATCTATTTGTCATTATTATTGTTGTTGTTGTTATCACAACTTTATGCAATTTTTTTTTTGTTTCCTTTACCGAACACTAAAGGATCGAATTACTATTCTGTAGGGTGCATTAGGAATTATCTTCCCCGTCATTAGGTTAGAAGGAGTTAGACAAATGTTCTTCCCTGCAACTGTTCCTGCATATTACAGATCTCCTCCAGTCATGTGAGACTGATTTGACAAGACTCTAGGAGATAGCAAATTTTTATTATGCCGGTCAAATTGAGCCACTTGTGTCCCAACATCTTTTTCCCCTTGTTCAAAGTTGACTAGGTGAGGTTGAACGCTTTAACAAATCACTATGCATTATTATACATTTTTTTTGTTCCTAGGATCTTTATACAGCTTCAACTCTTGACATCAATATATAATATCCACTTTCAAGCCGTGAGGTTTTAATCCTTGCAACTCATGTCATTATTTATGTTCCTATATCTATTTTTAATACACCTCTTCTGGACAAAATCAACTCTGTAACTTCATTATGCGCGCGTCCCCTTTAATCATCAATACGATAATCCTATTATAGGAATAAGATGTTTGAATGGGAAATGGGTGCCACGTTAGGAAAGTATTATATTGGAAAGAAAAAGGAAAAAGGAAAGGGAAAGAAAAGAAAAAATGGTACTGAAGATGATTTAGAGATTCAAATTGATGATATTGGTGTTGATACTAGTATTAGTACTAATGTTCATAGTATTAGTGTTGGTATTAGTAGTGACACTAATAATCCTCTTGATGCTAATAATATTGATGAATGTTTGAGGAATAATGAGGAAGATAAAGGCACTGAAGCTGATTTTAATTTACATGACACACCAGCAGATTGTTTGTTTTAAGTTCGTTAATTATTAGCCAATGAAAATTTATTTAAATTATGCATAAATTTTTATTTGAACCGTGTATTTTAAGATGCTTGAACTATATATGAATTTTTATTTGAAGCATGTATTTTAAGGTGCTTGAACTACGTATGAATTTTTATTTCAAACATGATTTTTTTGTTAATGTATTTTAAAATTCCTTATAATTTTACGATTTTACGATCCGAATTTGTATTGCATTTTTCGTGCCGTGTTAAAATCATAATTTTAACAACCTTGTTATAATGGTTAGGTTCTAACCTAATAAGATAAGGACCTCCTTACTAATGAAAACTTGTCTTAAACTTAGACAAACCAATAATATAAAACATAATAATACCTTATATCATACAAATAAACAATGTAACTTACCTTAGGTAAAGTGTAGTGGGGGTGACACGTCTTCTCTATACACGATCAGTCTTTTTATCTAGACTCTTAGACTAGTTAGGGTTTTAATGATCAAAATATTAGGTGGCTACTTTAATACCTTTTTTTTTATTAGAAACAAGAATTCCTTGTTGTTTCTACCCACACCATGAAAATCTTGACCCGGAAAGACAATCGCAGCAATGCTGCACATAAGAAACAACAAGAGCTTTGAAAAGTGAATGAATACTACAAGTAATGGAATGCTAGGAGTTAACTATGGAAAATCAATGAAACAATAGGTTGGTTTTGATTCAATTTCTATTATCACTTTCCTTTCTTCTTTTTTTATAAAACAATTTTGATTCAATTTTAGGTTTACTTATAGGGAAAGACAATTGAAGCAGAAGAAGCATATTATATGGTTACTTTCCATAATCAAGTTCATTAATCACTTATTTGATTGAATTAAAAAGTTTGTATTGCTTTATATGAATCTTAAAAAAAAAAAATACATACTTGAAAGGTGTTGATGTTTCCAAACTTTGCCATTGTTTTACTTTTCTTAACATTCAAGAAGTATGTAATGTTGTAAGGTTATATGTAAAAGTTATCATTTATTTTTATATCCTTATTGTTGTATTCTATCCCAAACACTGAGATGGTTTAGAGGATTTAAATTGGCTATATGCATAAATCTACATATAAATAATGTGTACATGTACAAAATACTCATATTTGTGTATTTTTGTTGTTCACATGAAAATTGTAAGTTTTGTGTTATTTGTGCATTTAAACTTTGGTTTCTCAATTAAAAAGAACCATTTTAACTATAAATAGAGTGGTTCTAATATTCTCATAGATATCATTCTTTTATTTATAATGGGCTTAAAAACTATGGGATTTTGCGTATGATTACCGATAGGTGTAAAAAAGAAGAAGATAGTATAATCATTTGTTTTAATATTACAACTCTATTGTTTCTATGTCTGAAACCTGGTGAAGTGCTCCTCGGTTTTACCCTACTAGCTTCACAAGGCCTATAATGCTCCTTGGTTTTACCCTAGTAGCTTCACAACGCCTATAATGTTTTTAACTAATGCGAGATGAGGTGAGATTTTTATCTTTGCCAATGATTTAATGGAAATAGTTTTGAACTTTTGCCTCACAAATATGTATTTATAAAGGTAAATATGTTGTGGTTGGATAATTCTAATGAGAGGAAAGTCCATCACTTGGCACTTAATTTGTGAAACCCTAGAAAATTTATAATTTAAATATTTGGATGTATAACCTGCCATGTAAATGTAAAACTTAAAGTGATATATAATGGAGGGGATGACCTCCATAAAATGAATTTTGTTTTAGAATTAGTAAAGACAGAGAAACTAGTAACGTGTTTTGATGGATAAAATAATGAGAGAAATGACAAAAAGTTTCTAAGATAAAAGTGAGGTCATAAATAATACCTTATAATAAAGGATAATTTAATGAAAATGCCAGGACAGAAGGTGCAATCATCTATTAAAAATCAGTCACATTGCTTTGAAACGATAATAATACCCAATAAATAAATAAAGGTAGAAATTTTAAAATGAATATATTCCAAAATAATAAATGACCTTAATGGTTTAGAAGGATAATTGATATTATTTTATGTGAAGATTGAACAAGAAAAATTGGATCATTGATGAAAAGTCATGAACTGACGAATTTTACATTAGAAAGCAAAGCTCTCAATCCAATGATCGGATCGAGATGAAATTTTGCATGAAGTCTATTAATATGTTTTCCTACCTTGGTGAAAGATCTCATCCCAGTGGAAGTTTGGTAAAGACTTACGATTTAAGCATAAACAAACCGGATAGTTTACATGAAAAATAAAATAAAATAAAATACATAAATGAGGGACATAAATGTAATTAGGGGAAAATTTACCTTTAAAATAGCAAACGGCCACTTGTTCAAAAAAAATAAAAATAAGGGTGATAGACAATAGAGAATTCGGCTAGAGAGAGGTGCAAAATTTAAAGGAACCAATAATGCTCTCGTGACCATATCTTTGGAATCCACCATTGGATCATGTTGATTTTTGGATATATTATTCTTCTCACACTCCTCAACTAATTGACTAGAGGGCTTTGAAGGCACATAATCCGTTTGACATAAATCATCATCGGAAGTTTCCTAGAAAACAAAAGGAAATACACCTGTAGAGCAGTTTTGGTTACCCATCGATTTCTCTCTCTTCCACAGTTGGATCATGCCTATTTTTAGATATGTGGTGTGCCTAGATGTGGCCTTCATTCTGGACGGTGGAGATCGGAAACTCACTCTCCGACAAGGTGTCATTCATATTGAATAGTAGCTCGTCCATTTTCAGGTTAGTTTGATTTTATTCAGATCTATGGAGATCCATCATTGGATCATTCTGACTGTTGGGTTCAAGCAATAATCAGAGGTGGATGACTTATTGCTTTTTGAATTTATTGCCAGTCTTAGTAAAAATTTAGGAAGCTTGATTTAATTACATGTTTTGATGAAATTAAAATTGTGTGGGTGTAGGGTTTTTGTAAGATATAATGGTAAATTATGTTCTTGTTATTAGTGTTGTTATAGATTAATTATGTTGTAAAATGTGTTAGGGAAGTTTTGAAATTTGGATGAAGGGACATTAAGTTTGTTGATTTAATGGATATATGCTTTTAGGCATTAAAAATGATTGGGTCTAGTGGTAATTGAAAGAAAACTTGAAGAAAATATTATCCTCTATTTAATGAAAAGATTTGGCCTAGACATATAAATGAGAGGATGAGCTTAATTGTTTTAATTGCTATGGAATTTAAGTTGAATGAAGTTATAATAGATATGAAATGAATGGGTAAAGGTTTATCTAAAATAATTAAAAAGGGAATCATCCCTTACTATGAATGAAGGCATAGAAGCATTTATGAACTAAAGAAGAAATAAGGAGATAAGACTTTGATTCATTTTCTATGTAAATTAGGTATAGAAGCATTTATGTGTATAAAGAAAATTAGGTAGAGTGTCAATTGGAAGAATTTTAAAAAAATCCAAATTCTCATCATAACATGGAGTTCAACTAAAAATGAAAATTTTGAACTTGAGTTTATTCGACCTAATGTTATGGGGATTTTTACGGGATTGTGGTTTGTTGAGTGCCAAATGAATTATGTTATGTTTGAAATAATAAATTAATGTGAGGAAAATTTCATTTTTGTGGAATTTTAAGGTAAGGTTAAATTAAAGCGTGCATGAAATTATGATGAAAAATATGTTGTTAAATTTACTTAAGATGAAGTAAAGTGGACTTATGAAAAAGAATTGAAAAACTCATCATGAAAATAAATAAATAAAAAGTAAGGTCATTCGGCCAAGAATTGGTTCGATAAAGAAAATGAATTAGTTTCAATGGTATGAATAAATGTAAGGATGTGAAGTTACTAAGTCTATACATGATGGGTTGAGTAGACAAAAATAAATAAATTGTTAGGCCATGTTTAAAGATATTCAGCCTGGAAAGACAAGTCATGAAAGGAAAGGAAAGGAAATAAATAAATAAATATATGAATGCCCGTGTCATGCGATTTTAAATTTAAATGAATTTTAGAATGGAATTTCCAATTATGGTGGAGCCACATTTGATATGTATCTTTAATGATACAGGAGAGATTGCAGGGTATGTTCAGTAGCATGGGACTTTTGCGCGAGTTCAAGCATTAGGTGGGTGTCTTACACCTCAAACTGTTTTTTTTACAGTACTTGTTAGAGTTAAATAACTGGTATTTTCTATAAATATACTTGTGCTTGTGTAATTGTGAATGTTTATGTCGAGGAAAATATAGTGGACTAGTTGGCTTGAATAGAGTTAGTGGCGCTACTGTACTGACTGTCGAGTTAGATGTGTAATAACAAAAATTAAGTGTATTGATTTTAGGGTGATAAATTAATGGTATATTATGATTAAATTGTTGATGCTCGATTTATATATGTATATTGATGATGTGTATGTGTTTAAATAGTTTATGTGAAGGAAGCAGATGTATCACATCTTGTCTTTTTAATTTGTGTAAACTTATTGATAAATTTCAAAATTTATTGTTTTATTGCTTTGATGATATTGAAATGAATAAAAGTACCTTATATGCAACAATATACCTCTATTAGTTAGGATAATGTTTGAATGAATAGGAGTGACTTGTGTGCGTTGTTATATATCGAATTAATTATGTTATTATGGTCATAGTGTCAATAACTAAGTGTGTGAATGATACTTAGCAACAATGGTTATAATGAATATGATGTTTAAAAAAAAAAAAAAAAAAAAGAAGAAGAATAAGAAAAGAAAGAAAGGGGATTGATACAATTAGAAATTTCAAGTGACATTGATTAGCTATCCGGGTTTGGATAGCTAATGGTATCAATGAGGTTTCATTGGTACCGGCATTTAGGGTGACATTGATTAGCTATCCAGATTTGGATAGCTAATGGTATCAACGGGGTTTCATTGGTACCTGCATTTAGGGTGACATTGATTAGCTATTTGGATTTGAATAGCTAATGGTATCAAGGAGATTTCATTGGTATCGGCATTTTAGACGACATTGATTAGCAATTCAGGTTTGAATTGCTAGTGGTATCAATAAGGTTTCATCGGTGTCGGCATTTCTTAAATTGATTAATCGATCCCGAGCAGTTGGGTGACTAATAATGTTAGTAAAGATTACTATCGACATGGTTACTCTTGGTTCAGTGAAAAAGATAAGTTGATTAATGACACGATCAAAGAGTTAATGTTTTATCCCAAGTGCAGGAGTGTCAAAGTAATAATTAACCTGACAAGACCGGGATCGAACCACAGGAAGGTGGACTATATAAATTATAAATAACAACAACGACGACGACGACGACGACGACGATGATGGTGGTGGTGGTGATGGGTTAAAGAGGACATTGAGATGTAAGATAATTATAAAGATTAAACAATGATAAAAACAAATGTCAAGGTTAGAGGATCCACTAATAGTATTAGAGATAAGGAACGTATAAACTCTTTATAAATTATCAATATGATCATATTAATCATCTTATTTATGTAACATCATACTTATAAATTTTATCAGGTATTCATGATGCTAACTTATGTTGACAACAAATCAAGTTCCTCTTATAATGACAATGTCGGCCGAAGACTATGAAGAATCAAGTATTTGATGTACCAAGTGTTATACAACACAAATCTAGATTAACCATTTAACAAGCAAGGTATTAAGAATTAATAAAATAAAAATGATAAGACATGTTAATAGCAAGTTGTTTAGGATATAAGTATTAAAGTCCATATTGAGTTTATATTATACTTATCCTAACACCATTAATGAAACCTTTTCACCTTGACATAGTTAACTTAGCTAGACATTATGAAAAAGAAAAACATAAATAAACAATATAAAAACATAAACATGATATAAGTTAACTAAGTATAGTAAAGGAAATGAAAAGCATGAACAAGAGATTAATGAAAGCAAAACTTAAACATTACAAAAATATATATATAGAGAGAGAGAGAGCAAGAACATGATCTTAATCTAAAAAACAAGATGCCTACATGCATGAAAAATGCCTCCTTTTATAGGCTAAAATTCAGAACTATTCATTTGGTAATTGATTATTGATGTAGTGGCCAACTATTGATTTAGTGGACTTGGTGGACAATAGCAATTAAGCATTTTGGCTGGATGAAATGACATTGATGCAATCAGAATTTGACAAAGTGTTCTTCATGAAAGTTGTTTGAAATTATCTTGTCCTTCCACCCACCAAGTTTCAGAGAATTTGGATCACTACAACTCAAGATATGTCTAAAATATTGAGTAGTGCTGCAGGTGGACGTGGTGGATAGCCCTCAAGCTCTTGTTTGGATGAAATGTCATTGCTACCATCAGAATTTAAGCATGTCTTCTACATGAAAGTTGTTGGAAATTATTGTTTCCTTCCACCCACCAAATTTCACATCATTTGGCCTTCTAAAACTCTATATATGGGTAAAATTTTAAGCAGTGTTTGGGTTGAATTGCAGGACAGATTCTGACTTCTCTTTTGTGGCTAAACTTTGAATTTGAAAACAGCATATTTGGGTCTTTCCATATCATGAAAGTTGTAGGCCTATTTCTTATCTTTCCAACCAAATAAACCAAACTGAAATACAAGATCTATAGCTCCAGATATGACCCAATGACTGAACAATGTTCAAATTTGAATTGAATCGGCATCTCCTTCCTAAGCTTAGCCTTTTCTTTGTCCTTTCACTTTCAATAGTTAATCACAACAATCAATCCTTTGAATTGTACGATATACCTACATTTAAAATGAGCATTTTCCATAAATTAAAGGTATTTTATAATATCAAACTTGTTATTATAAAACATGCTCTAGTTAAGGAGTTATTGATACTTCAAGTGCAAAATGATTATATAAAACCTTGATAAAATGCACTTTTAAGTACTAATCAATTAACTATTCTGGGTCAAGAATAGTTAATGATATCAATTGGTTACATTGGTATCGGCAACCATTTCTGGTGTGTTTAGCTACTCCAGGTAAGGAGGCTAATGATGTTAAGGGTTCTTGAAACCGACAACTTTGATGGTAAACCAAATATTAATAAGATTTGATACTCCAGATAAGAATAATTAATGATACTAATCGATTGTGTTAATATCGGTATGTGAATGTAATTGATTAATCTAGCTCAATATTAGAAAACTAATGATACTAATGAGATTTATTAGTGTCGGTGATTACCTTTTAGAAAATAAAAGGGAAAACATTGATTAGTTATTCTAAAAGAATGAGATAAGCTAATGATACCAAGAGACGAATGTCTTGGTATAAAGTGAGAATTAATTTATAAGGAGATGGTATTAAAAAATCGTTAGGTTATGTTGAGATTTCCAAGATGAAATTATTCTCAACAAATGTGATAGGATATTAGATGGATATTGGTAATAGATTGAAAATGCATGTTGTACATTAACCAACCTACTTGGAAACTTTAAGGTTTTTTTTTTTTTTTTTTTATGAAATTGGTGTTTTTGCAACTTTTATGTTAACTAGCCTAGCATACAACTTTATGCACCTTCTATGCCTAATAGAATTTGTGTTTTCATAGCTTTTACACCTTAGCTAGCCTATTGAATAATTTTAGGCATTTTAAGATCTCATAATGCGTTTTTGCATACCGGTGTAAAAATCATAAGGTTTGTGGAATTGAAGCTTTTTCAACTTTTATACATTAATTAACCTATCAACAACTTTAAACACCTATCGAACATCACATAATGTTTTTTCATACTAATGTAAAAATTATATTCTCTGTAAAATTGGTTTTTTTAGCAACTTTTAAAAATAATAAGGTTTATGTAATTAAAGCTTTGTAACGTCTAAATAACATGATATTTAATAGAAAAAGATACAACGAAAGAGAGATAAGTGATTATGTTTAGGGTTTTTTTTTTAGCTGCATGCATATATATATATAAAGTTCTTGTTTTACTATAGGGCTTCCAAGTAAAAAAAAAAATACTAAGCTTAAGCCCTACTTGAAAATATAAGCCCAAATTGATCATTGGGCAAAAAGTTCATGCCCAGGCCTGCTCAAAAGTCAATAAGCCCAGATTAGTCCATCAGCAACTTAACATTAGGGATAGGCAAAAATGAATATAAAGATAAAAAATAATGCATTGGTTCTCACAATTATTGACCATAATATAAATGAAAAGTTGGTTGAATTCTTGGATAAATAGCAATGTGGGTGGTTTGTGAAATAATAAAAAACTAGTATATTTGCCTACGCTTTGTTGCGGTTCGAATATACTTTTTTAAACTTAAAAAAATGTTAACAGTATGAAGATTTTTTTAGCAGTATCATTAAATCCAATCAAACAGTTCGATCTCAAAACCTGACAACCCGACTCCGTACCTAGCTCGAGTTTCGAATTAAACCACGAGAGAGATGATCCAAAGTTAATCATTCAATTTAATAGGTCCAAAACTTGGATGACTGGTAAAAACATGACATAACTTTTAAAAAAAACTTTAAGATGACAATATATATATATATATATATATATAATATATATATATATATATATATTAAGATGATGACAGATTGGATCGATCTCGGTTACCCTATAACCTGAGTCATGGACTTTAATGGGTTTAATAACTTTGTTGTTTTTGTAAATTATTTTTATTTTATTTTATGATAACATTAAATGCTTTCAAAATCGAGCATCACCCGTAAAAAATATATTTATTTGAGATCATGATAACCCTATAAAAAATTAAAAAATAAATCATGAATTTTATTTCTCAATCAATCCAAAATTAAAGAAGAGTGAAATAAAATAAAAAAAAAACAGCTAGAAAAATTAAAGGACCAGAAACTAAAAAAAAAAAATATTAGGTTTGATGGGTAAACCCGTTAATTGGGCAACTCAAGTCAACATGTCAAACCCACAAACTAGGTAATGTACTCTATTGGGATTAATAACTTCTTCTTCCCCCCCTAAACTATTGTTTATTTAACTATACGATATAAAAATAAACGATTGTTAAATTGAGCGTCGAACCAATATTGAAACTTTTTTTTTAAGACTATGATAACATCATAGAAAGTAAAACAAAACAAATTATGAAACTCAATTCTTCATCAGTTCAATATCAAAGGAAAAAAAATTAAAAAAAGTTTAACTTGTTATACTCGTCACTAGGCTCATGCATTTTCTAAAATTTAATTTTATTCTTTATTCTTTTGTAATTTTTTTTAAATTTTTTTCTTTAATTTTTTTTAAATATTATACAAAGATTAAAAAATTAGTGTTTCATTATAACAATTGCAACATTATTTTATTTTTCTGCCATATTAAAAAATTAATTTGAGTTTTTACTTGTTTTTATCAACATATGTGATCATTACTATATTTTAATATATGTATGTATCAATTTTTTAATTTATGGTTATATTTTTTATTTAAAAAATATGTTATTAACACCTATACATTAATTCTTTTGTGTTGAAAAAAATACTTATTCAATTTGAAACGAAATAAGTTGAATAAATACATTAACACTTTGCTTTTTTTATCTTTATTAATACAAATAGTTCCTAATGTATTTAATTAAATGTATATATAAATTTTTTAATTTATAATTAATTTTTTTAAATAAAAAATATTTAAAAAGTTTATATATTTATTTTTTTAATTAAAATTTTTTATCGATCCACAACAAATCTATGGTAATACTAAACACTCGAGTGTCTTATTCTCCTAACTTTCTTTCCTCTCCCACTTTTTTCAAATGAAAAACACACACACACACACAAATGCGCGCTTCTCTCTCTCCTCTCCTATTTGTATCAGCCAAAAAATATACAAAAGGTACCTCTTTTTAATTTATTTTTAATCCAAACAGCAACTCTTCTTCTCTCTCACCCTCTCTTACTGGCACACACACTGCAGAAAGAAAAAAACTTATTTGATATGTTTCAGACAAAATCTAAGCAATAATTATTATAATAATAAAAAGCTAACTTACAATCAAGAAGAGAAAACCTTAAAACACTGTCTGGTTTTTGAACAACAGCAACAGCAACAGTAAACACCAAAACCGAAAGCCCTTCCAGATCTCCTTCTCCAGATCTCTTTCTGTCGTAAAACCCTTCAATCCAAGGTTTATTTGGGGTTCTGTCTTCCTGGGTATTCTTTCTTTTTGCTGAAATTTTTTTGGCTGTTTGTTTCTTTTGGGCTACGGGTTTTAAAGGTTTTATAAGCATTTCTCCATGAAACCGACCTTTGTAGCTGGTTCTGGCACCTGGGTTCGCTTCAAAATACTGGCTTTTGATTGATTTACTAGACTTTTCTCTTTGATTTTTTTGTTTTTTTTGTTTTTGGGTCTGGAAAGACTGAGTTGGGGTTTCTGAAATGGGTAGTAGCTCTGGTGACCCCAACTATAATATCAACAACATCAACACCAAAGCCATTGATGCATCTGTGGGTGCTTTAGTTTGGGTCCGCCGGAGAAACGGCTCATGGTGGCCGGGTCGGATTGTGGGTCTCGATGAGATTTCTGAGGGTAGTTTGGTCTCGCCAAGATCAGGCACTCCTGTTAAACTTCTTGGCCGCGAGGATGCCAGTGTGTAAGTGCCCATTAACATCTCTTGATGAGTTATCTTTTCTAATTGCCGGTGGTTTGTGAGGGCCCGGGCGACTTGTGTGCATTGATCTGTTGCAGTTTTGCTAATGCTACCTGGCTTATGAGATAGATAATTGATGCATTGCAGTTTCTTGAGTTTATACTTTACAGTTCTTTTTCCTGCTTTTGATGCTTCTGTGGATTGTTATTGCGATTTTTCTCGGTGGTTTTAGTTTTATGGTAAAAACTGGATTTTGGGGTTGGTTTCATGTTTGTATAGATGCCCAAATGGGTGTTTTTCTTCTTCTTCGTCTTCTTCTTCTTCAAGATTTGTGTGCATGTCTGGTGTTGTTTCTTAAGACATTTTTCTCTGTTCTTAAATGGTTCTTTTCTAGTCTGTTCTCTAACTTAAGGTTCATGTTAATTGGTGTCGGGTATTTATATGAAACCTCTGGTGGCTGGTAGCTTGGCATGATTGGGAACAACTTATGAAAAATTGAAAAGTAAAGCTCTCTTATTCAGGGGATATAAGAATGAGAGTGTGTTAATTCATTTCATAAGCTTGCATCTGCTTAGCTGCCACCAAATTGCTGTTTATCTGATCTGATATTAGTTTAAGATGTGCCTGATTATGCTATAGTTTGATTCGTCCATCTTCCTGTTTTTGCAGCTGCTAAATCCTCTCCATCTTTCTTAATAACATGTTTTCTACTTCTAACATCACTACACTGCTTTCATCATTGGCTGTGGTGCCTCCACTCAGTTGCTGATCCAGTACATTTCTTGAAATACTACCACACTAAAACTCATGCCTCTGCAAATTGTGAGGTGTGCATATGTTTTTCTGTGCTGTTATGCCAGAACAATATTTCTTTTGTATTTTTTGAGATCTATAAATAGATCTATCTTTCTGGAACACTGTTGTACTATTTTTGTGCTTTGTCCCGTGGTTCCTCGCAAAGTTTTCTGTACTGAGGTTTGTCCATCTTCATAGCTTGTTGCTGCCATGGTTTAATTTTTTTGGCAGTTTTCTTTACAGTTAGTGTGTGTTTTGAAAAGGCAAGACTGAGTTCTGTGTTTTCAGGTTGGAGCAAGTTTTGTATTCAAAAAGTAGGGACAAATCCCCCCATCCTAAACCATACAGAAACTGTGTGTAGCATAAAAGCATGGAAACATTATGTGTTGAGTTCATCCAAATTCTCTATTGGAAATGAAATGTTTTCAACCTTACATGCATGTGGAATAAACAATATTTGCTAGTTAATGACTCCATTTCCAGGAACAAGAAGTATTAGAAGAAATTTAAGTGAAAAAGATCTCTTGTGCCTTTTTATTATCTAACTTCCCTGTCTTTTCCTTTGTTAGATTTGATATTCTATAGAGTCTGCATTGTCAAAATCTTTTCTTATAGTTCATCCAAGGACCATGTGCTTGTCACTCAATTATTTTTTTTCTCGGTCACCTTTTAGCTTAATAGATTTATGGTTTATATTTCTATTGTTTCTTGTGATACATATCTAGTGAAGCAGGAGAGCCTTAGGTTTGATAAGAAAGAGTGTTATATGATAATGTTATCAGAGGCACATATATGTTGGGATTCAAAACTCCACATGTTTCTTACGTGGGAGACATGCATCTTTTACATATTATTGTACCTTCTTATTGTTTTTTGTGGCATTTGTGTGGGAGTTAGGTATAATTAGATGGATCACCACTTCAGAAAATAATATCTGTCAATTCTAGTTGAAGTAAAGAGTAAGTAGTGCTTGGATGATCATGCAGGAGGACATTCTGAGGATTGATCTGTAATGCCTAACTACACTATTTTAGTTATTTATGATGTGGATTGCTGAAGCTTGAGGCTGATGAGATTTCTGTTCTTATGCAAGTAAAAATGTTGGCTCGAAATTTTATTGCTCTCTTGCATCTGGATACCTGTTATATGAGGTAGTAATGGAAGTTGGCTGAGTTTCTGCAGCTTTTGAACTGAGTTTAGTTTCTTGAGATGCTTAAACAGTCATATAAATATGTGCCTGTGAAGGTTGTCCATGTGTCTGTTATATGCTGCATGTTTGTCATGACTGATGTTGGTATAAAAAGTACTAAGTTGGAACAGTGCTTGTGCATAACAGTTTTTGTGTTATTGATTTTATTTTATTTTGCAGCTGATGTGTAAAGTTTTGTTCTCTTGAGACTTTGAATTCTTAAGTAACATTCAAATATAAAATTTTCTCTTCACATATGGTTGATTTTTGTGTAACAGATGCTTTATTTTGTTGGTTTAGGGATTGGTATAATCTTGAAAAGTCAAAGAGGGTGAAGGCATTTCGATGTGGGGAATATGATGAATGCATTGAAAAGGCAAAGACTTCCGCTGCAAATGGTAATAAGAGAGCTGTGAAATATGCTCGGAGAGAAGATGCCATTCTCCACGCCTTAGAGATTGAGAATGCTCGCCTAGGCAAGGATCAACTGGACTTCTTCTCTAGAAGTGATAATTTGGTTGAAGAGCATGGTAGTTCAGCCAAAGAATCAAGCATGTCTTTTTCTGGAAAAGAAGATGGTGATATGACTGATGGGGATAGTTGTTCTGAAGACAATTCAGACATGGATGCAGATTCAGATTCTGGTTTGGATACTGATTCAAGCTTGGGTTCAGATTTAGCACCAGAATTATCAGAGTCTGGTACATCCTCTGAGGAGCCAAATTATAATGGTGCTTGCAAGATGCAGTCTTTGCCAGGAAAGAGGAGAAGAACCCCAAATGATTCTGAGGATGATGGAACAGAAGGAATTAAGCGAATGAGAGGACTTGAGGATCTTGGAATTGGTGTAGGAGATTCAAACACTGGGAACTGTATGCATAATATCTGTCCTGTAAATGGTAGCAAAGGTTATAACTTGTTACTGAAAAGAAAAAGGTCTCAAGTAGCAAATGTTAATGAGCTCTTGAAAAGAAAAAATCGTCACCGACCATTGACAAAAGTTTTAGAGAGTACAGCCATGGTGTGTGTTCCAGTTATCTGTGACCATCTTTCCAGTCCAAGTAGCTTGCCTCTTCCGGGATTATCTGATGGTAAGATTTCTGGAATAGAATCAAATGGGTATAGAAAAGACTGTTCCGTTGCAACCAATAATAACTCAGACAGTTATGGAGTTTCTTGTGAGAATGGTAGCTCATCAAAGTCTTCTGATCATGCTCATGATGCTGCTCTCATTAATCACAAGTTGAAGAAGGAAAAAGATATTTCCAGCATATCCAGGCCAGCTGAGAACATTTCTGTGGACAGGTTATTTGATGTGCCATTTGTTGGGGAGGAAAAACACCCTACAGGTAGTTGATTAGGACATTTAAAACTTCAGAGCATGTACCCTTCTCTGTTCATCTTGTATTTCCTTCTGTGCATATGTTGTCTGATGTCTTTAGTAGCATAACTGAAAACATTGGGACATAACTGGCTTGGAGTCCTATTTGTCTAATGTTTGTATATATTCTATTTACGTGTCTGTTTTGAGCAGACTGTTGTATTTCTTTGTTTAGTAGACTTAGGATAGCCCAACCATTGTAGAGGAATTTTTTACTTGTTCTGATTTTTCATTTTGATCTCCAGGTTTTTCTCCAATACTTGTGTCCTGTTCACCTGGAAAGCATCAAATTGGTGGATTGGGGAAGCAATTTAGTCAAAGCAGTCAAGCAGAAGCTGTGTTGTTGAAAAATGAAGCATGCAACGAATCTGGTTCTACAAGTCTGGCAGCTGCTTGTGTTTATAATAATTTCAGCCAGAGGATAGAGAAAGGTGCTTCAAAGTGGCAGTTAAAAGGAAAGAGGAATTCAAGACACACAAGTAAAAATAGAAAGCAAGACTCAAGAAAAGATGACATGGATGATGAACCCAATGCTTACTTGGCAGGTATGGAGCACTTGGATGGATTCCGTCAGGGTCCTGATCAGAAAGTTGATTGTGGTGGAGGTAAATCCGAACCGTTTTCTGAATACCGTGTGGATGCTGTTAGGGACCGGAGCAAGTCTTCTTCTCAGGGGGAAGGTATGAGGACGGCAATGGTGGAGTTGTCTGTGCCTCAAAGGTCACTTCCGTACCGTCAATCACGCTTCATGGTTAATTCCAGATATCAGACATCAGATTTTCCTGGAAGAAATCTCTCCTCGTGTTCAAAACTATTTAATGTTGAGATCAAGGTTCAACGCAACTACCGGCAGCAGCATGTTCCGTTGGTTTCTCTAATGAGTAAATTGAATGGTAAAGCCATCGTAGGTCACCCTTTAACAATTGAGAATCTAGATGATGGCTATTCTGATCTGATGCTTGGTAGTAATGAAAGGGATACAACTCATGTTACGGAAGGGGAAACTCCCAAACTGGGTTATGCTGCTATGCGAAATATAGAGGCTGGTAGGACACCTGCCAGGCGTATGACAGTGAAACCAAGATCTTCAACAAGTAAATCACACAAATTAAGGAAATGTGGGTTGCTTTCGAAAAAGATTCGGAAACTGTCTTCTTTGACAGGGAAAAGAGTAGAAGATAGAAAACTGGTGGTGGAGAAGCCCGAGGGTCCTGTTATAGCTTGTATCCCCCTCAAACTAGTGTTCAGTAGGATAAATGAGGCAGTGAATGGTTCAGCAAGGCAAACACACCGTGCCTTACCATCAAGCAACTCGTGAATCTTGTTCTCTGGAAAGGTTGGAGAATTTTGGATTAAAATGATAAATTTGTTTAGTTTTGTGGCGCGCGTCATGGGAGCCTGTTTTAGTTGCGGCACCTAGTTTTCTGCATATCCAAATGATGTCTGATCTGTGGCCTGAAGGTGGAAACTCTCGGTTACAAATTCCTTGAGCTTTTTCACCGTTGTAGAGATGGACAGATAGGATTAAGAAGAATGGAGGCTGTCTAGCTGTGTACATATGTAACGGTAGCTGAAGTGTAAATTAAAGATGGCGACCTTGGTTGGTATAAGGTACTTGTGGCCTGATGCTAGGTTTTAAATTTATGAATTGAGGTTGGTTTAGAGGGCAAACAACTTGAGTCTTTTCAGCAACTGGTCTGTGACATGATACCAATTTTGAGGGTAAATTATACTCTTCTACATCTACGCCTTGTGTTGTACTTGTGGCCTGATGTTAGGTTAAATTTATGAATTGAGATTGGTTTAGAGGGCTAAGAACTTGCAAATTTTTTACAAATTACATTTTACATCTTTAATTGTTTCCCCCCTTGTGCAAGTTTTCTGTAATTGTTTCTTCAGACTCTTTCTCCCTTGCGTTCCATCTCTTCTTTGTTCTAATCAAAACCTAATAGATTGTTTCAACCAAAAGACAAATTGCATGCAAATTCAATACTACGCTTATTTGTTGTATGGGAAAACTCGTGATTTCCCTCTCTTCAAACAAAGATCAACTATTTCTCTCCAGAACCCTAGCTGTTAATCACGCCACTGCCCACAGATAGCGGCTAGCCGCTACCGACCAACCCAGACAATCCACACCAAAGACCAATCAAGACACCTTCACATCCGGCCACCATGCCGCTTGACAAAACTACAACAATCAGGTGATTCCAAACGAGAATTCATAGTAGACTCATGCAACAGCCACCATAACCAGGACCAGCAGGCCCCTCTCTCTTCCCCACCTCCACCACAAAACCAACAATTTCAACCACTCTCCACCCGGGATCAAACCATAATTCATATAATTGTTCTGATTGCAGCTGATGTTGCAGAAGGTTTTGTGTTCTGGACCTCGTTACCGTTCCTAATTTCTTCTTGATGCAGTTGCGAGGTTAACTGGTCTCCCTTCACTGGGGCTACCAGTATTTTTATCAACTTCTATGTTTCTTGAGCGAGCTCTGTGAAAAGCTTTTATAGTGCTGCAAAATGTTCTCCATCAGGAAATGCTTCTTCCATGTAAACTTAAGAGCTGGGAGTTTTTGAAAGCCAAACATATATAACCTGTTTGATTTTCAATTTTTTTTGGAAATGCTTCTTCCATGTATAAACTACAAAAATACCCTTGCATTGTTGCCTCCCACTCAATCTGGTCCCAATATTTTTTTTTATGTAAGTAATAAAACTGTTTTTGCTTTTTTTTTTTTTTTTTTAAATCAAAATAATAATAATAATAATATCGGAATCTTATTTTAACATCCCAATGACCCATTAAATTTTTTTTTGAAACAAATCAATTCCTCACCAAACCAATGTAAATAGGCTAAATTAAAAAAAAAAAAAATTGTTTGGTGATCGAAGTGGAAGAATTTTCAAACAAAAAAAGACACGAAATGGAAGAATTTTCAAACAAAAAAAACACGAAAACGCTACGTAAATCAAAAGTAACATTATTTTTCCATCTAGAATGTGATTCTGATTGCTTTTCAGAATGCTTTTTACTCATAAATGTATCAAAATAATATATATTTTTTATTTTTAAAAAATTATTTTGACACCAACGTATCAAAATGATTAAAAAAATAAAAAAATATTAATTTAAAATAAATAAATAAATAAAAAAATTTTAAATTTTTTCAAAGTGTGTTTAAAACGTAAAAACAAACAGGATCTTAATTAAATTGAAAAAATTAATGTATGAAAACTAGCAACAAGCTTTTCATAAGAAATACAAAGATTTAAGATTATACTTTACATCTTATAATCTAATTATATTTTTACTTTACCTTAATTATTTTAAAAAATTACATCTTTCAATTTAAAAAAAACCAAAATAATATATAAAATAATAGTAATAGTAATAGTAATAATAATATATCAAAAACACAGACGACAAATCAGATAGATCTAGTTTTCTCTCTCATTGGGAACCGGGCCTATCTCTTTACTGCCTCCGTTGCCGTCCGCATGTCGTCTCTTAAAAATATAGAGAATTGATTGAAAATAATCAGAATCAGGGAAGGCCCAGAACTAAAAAGTCGGGTAAAGATCCAGCCAACTAATTAACTCAGACCCAGCAACCGGAGGGCATTTTAGTAACTTAAAAAAGAAACTAGGGTTTCGCTATAAATCTTCCATATAAATTTACCTCGTCTTCTCTGATCATTACGCCAATACTCTCACTCTGTCAGCTGCCATCCAAAACCCTTACAGGTCTCCCTCTCCCCCTCTAAATCTTTATGTATCTTCGTTTAATTGTCTGACTATAGAGAGTTTGGATCTGGTGTGTTGCTGTGCAGGGAAAGAAGAAGAGAGGATTTGAAATGGCGACAGTACCAGGGCAACTGATATGGGAGATAGTGAAGAAGAATAACTCCTTTTTGGTGAAGCAGTTTGGAAGAGGAACTGCTAGCCTTCGGTTCAGCAAAGAGAGCAACAATCTCTATAACCTTAACTCTTACAAGCACTCTGGTACCCTCTCTCTCTCTCTCTCTCTCTCTCTCTCCCTCCGTGCGTGCCTGCTTGTCTGTCTCTCTTACACTATCGTGGTTAATGTTTTCTCTTTTGGGACTGTGTGCTATTTTTTGTTTGATCTGAGTTGAGGGCTTGATTTAGTTGATGTTTTTGGTCTTGAAAGCTTTTATTTTTGATGGAATGGAGAAGAATACGAAGGGAAAAATTTAACCATGATTTAGTTGATGTTTTTGGATTTCTGATTGATGACTTTGTAATGTTTGGTTTTAAAATAATTTGGAAATCAATCAACTGAGGTTTTAATCTTATTTGATTGTTTGTCAAACAGGTTTGGCAAACAAGAAAACTGTCACCATTCAGGCTGGGGACAAGGATCAAGCTGTGGTTCTTGCTACAAGTAAGACCAAGAAGCAGAACAAACCAGCAGCTTTGTTTCACAAATCTGTCATGAAGAAGGAGTTCCGCCGCATGGTTAAGGCTGTGGAGAACCAGGTAATTATTATTCTTTCGTCATCTTGTAATGCTTTTCATGTTTGTTACTAAAATTTCTTGTTTATTAGTCATTCACATCACTCTAATGATGATTTCCTTTGTTTCAGTTGTTTCTGAATGGTTGAAAGCTGAAAATTGTCCTTTCTTTCTATGCACTTTCATTTTTCAGAGAATTTTTTTTCTTTGCAAAATCAAGCACCCCTATATTACTGGTGATTTTATGTGCCCAGTTTTTTATATTTCAGTGGAATTTCAAATATTGAATTAGTTTTTGGAAAATTTATATTAATACTTTTAATTTCCATGTTTTGTTCCACTAACTGGTTAAAGTCATGGATTTCTCTGCAGTGATGAACTGTTAACATGTAAGTAGATTTGTAGGGTTTCTTTGATGAAATATACTTGTTACACTTGGCTTCTGAGCTTTATCATTAAAGTGATCTGTTGTGATGTATGGCTAGTGGTCAAGTTTTATTAATGCACACAATCAATTTCATGTGTCATTGGTGCTTGCTTTCAATATTTGAGTACAATTTCAAATATATTGAATGATTTTTTTAGCATAAAGTGAACGGGTCTTTTTTGAAGCTTCATATCTAATATTTGTTCAATTTTCAAAATTGAAATGCACGCCTGTTTTATTCAACCAGCTGTTTAAAGTCATAGGTTCCTATGCAGTGATGAGCTCATAACATGTAAGAAGATCCCTTTTGTGGGGTTTCTTCAGTGAAATATGCTTGTTACGCTTGGCTTCTGAGCTTAGTACATGTCATAGTGATTCTATGATATGTAGTGGTCTTTGTTTGATTTGCTTGTACATGTCATGCTGCACTAAGGAAATGAAACAGCTTATTGTTTTATGCACTTGAATAATTATGAGAATCGATTTTCTTTCTTAAAGTTGTTTTTTTTTCCTTAAAAAAATTATCAAGACACTTGATTCATTCAGCAAAAATTGAAGCTGGAATTGAGGAATCAGGTGGTTTTGCTTAAATATTTAAATCCATTTTCAAACATTCTTTTGATTTAATCATGTTTTTTTAGCCATCTTGGTCGAAGTCATTAGATTTCTATGCGGTGATGAGCTGTTAACATGTAAGAAGAACCCTATTGTGTGTAGGGTTTCTTCAGTGAAATGTACTTGTTACGCTTGGCTTCTGAGCTTTGTACTTGTAGAGTTATAGCAATACCTTGATATGTTCAAAGATTCTTCCAAAATCATGTTGCATCATGGTAGGTTATAAGGTTGTCAAACATAATCATATTTGATTACATAATTTTGTTTTATTTAATCATGTTTTTAAGCCATCTTGGTCGAAGTCTATTGCATCATGATAGATTTCTATGCGGTGATGAGCTGTTAACATGTAAGAAGAACCCTATTGTGTGTAGGGTTTCTTCAGTGAAATGTACTTGTTACGCTTGGCTTCTGAGCTTTTTACTTGTAGAGTTATAGCAATAATTTGATGTGTGGCTGGTGCCTCCTTTTGTGATTTGCTAGTACATGTCATGCTGCACTAACAAAATGAAACAGCGTCTCATTGTTTTTTATGCACTTGCATAATTGTGAGAACTGATTTTCTTTCTTAAAGTTGCTTTTTTTTTCTTAAAAAAATTATTCATACACTTGATTCATTCAGCAAAAATTGAAGCTGTAATTGAGGAATCAAGTGGTTTTGCTTCAATATTAAAATCCATTTCAAAGATTCTTCCAAAATCATGTTTCATCATGGTAGGTTAACAGGTTGTCAAACAATCATATTTGATTAGATAATTTTTTATTTATTTAATCTGTTTTTAGCCATCTTGGTCAAAGTCATTAGATTTCTATGCAGTGATGAGCTGTTAACATGTAAGAAGAACCCTATTGTGTATAGGGTCTCTTCAGTGAAATGTACTTGTTACGCTTGGCTTCTGAGCTTAGTACTTGTAGTTATAGCAGTACCTTGATATGTAGGGCAGGCGCCTCCTTTTCTGATTTGCTTTTTACATGTCATGCTACACTAACAAAATGAAACAGCATCTCATTGTTTATGCACATGCATAATTGTGAGAATTGATTTTCTTATTTAATCATGTTTTTTTGGCCATGTTGGTCGAAGTCATTAGATTTCTATGCGGTGATGAGCTGTTAACATGTAAGAAGAACCCTATTGTGTGTAGGGTTTCTTCAGTGAAATGTACTTGTTACGCTTGGCTTCTGAGCTTAGTTCTTGTAGAGTTATAGCTATACCATGATATGTATGGCTCTCCTTTTTTGATTTGTTTGTACATGTCATGCTGCTCTAACAAAATGAAGCAGTATCTCATTGTTTTATGCACTTGCATAATTATGAGAATTGATTTTGTTTCTTTAGTTTGTTTTTTTTTTCCTTGAAAAAATTATTAATACACTTTATTCATTCAGCAAAAATTGAGTCTGGAATTGATGAATCAAGTGGGTTTTGCTTCAATATTTAAATCCATTTTCAAAGATTCTTCGAAAATCATGTTATATCTTGGTAGGTTTTCAGGTTGTTAAACATAATCATATTTGATTTGATAAATTTTTTTATTTGATCATGTTTTTTTTAGTCATCGTGGTCGAAGTCATTAGATTAATATGCAGTGATGAGCTTGTTAACATGTAAGAAGAACCCTATTGTGTGTAGGGTTTCTTCTGTGAAATGTACTTGTTACGCTTGGCTTCTGAGCTTTGTACAAATAGTGATTTTTTGATATGCATTGTATATTTTGACTTATGTTAGCTCAAAAGCACATACAACTACTTGCCTACAAGATATCTTTCTTGCTGTGTTTCTTCAAATGCTTTGCGCTATATTGTTCAGAAATTCACGTGCTTTGCTCATTGCAGGTAGAAGATAACTATTACAGGCCTGATCTGAAGAAAGCAGCTCTTGCAAGGTTGAGTGCTGTGCACAGGAGTCTTAAGGTAGCCAAGTCTGGTGTCAAGAAGAGGAATAGACAAGGTTTGAAGATCCGCTGAAGGAGGTGATTTGAGAGCATAAGTACTGTTGGGTGTCCTCTTGTGTCGCAAAAGAGGAATAGGTAACCCTTTTGTCTTGAGGTGTTTTATTGAAGATTTCGATGTTGAACAATAGAGATTGTGATTTTTCCTGGATAATTTTTCCTGCAGTTTTGGATGGTTAGGTTATGTTTTCTGGCCTCTGATTCAGAACCGTACTGTTTTCAGTTTTTGCTTCTAAGGATTCGGAAAATATGACTTTAGAAAGAATACCAAAGTGTTTATTATTTATGGTTGGGGTTCAGGAATTTCAAGCATGGTCACCGCAACGAACTAACGAGGTTGTTTTTCAAAGCTTTCCATAAAAATTAGTGACAATAAAGGGATGTCTATCCAAAAAAAAAACATTTTTATTTTCTGGTCACAAACTCTATTGGATGGTCATTGGCTACACGGGCCTTCAAATGCTGCTGGAAGGCGGTGTTTGGTTAACAAACAACAATACACATGTTGTCTAAAAGGGGTGTTTGGTTAACGAACAACCTCGCACATTGTCGTCTAAAAGGTGTGGGGGTTGCCCAAGCATCAATGATGCTACTATACACGTATCATCCGCTTTCTTATAAACATTATTTACACATTAAATTATAAAAGTACTTTTAAACCAACCTAAAAATAACAATAAAGTTCTAATAAAAATGCCCTTGGCATCAAGGCATAAAAAATCCAATTCTAATGGCATTAATGATATTTTATTGTGCTTAGAAAATTGAAAATACACACTCAAGAACTATGTTTAAAAGATTTGATAATAACTATTCATCAAAATGACCTATTTATTTATCATCAATATGCTAATGCCTAATGAATCTATAAAAATACTATGTTACCCCTAATAGCTAATTATTTGATTTGTTGTGAGAAGAGAAAAAAAGTAATTTTACTTTTAGCAAATACCATGTTTCCTTACCTTTTAAATTTTCTTATAATTATAATAGTTATATTTATTTTATCTTTTTCTTTAATTTTTTTCTATATTTTATGTACTCATGTTAGCTATCACATATCGAGACTCGAGTAAAAAATATATAAAAAATTTATTTTTTACTCGAGTATAGTAAAGAAAATAAAAGGCATAAACAAGAGATAAAGGAAAATATAATATTATTAATGCAGTGGCCAACTATTGATTTAGTAGACGTAGTGGACAATAGCATTTAAGTGTTTTGGCTAGATGAAATGACATTGATGCAATTAGAATTTTACAAAGTGTTTTTTCATGAAAGTTGTTGGAAATCATCTTCGCTTTCCACCTACAACATTTTAGAGCATTTGGATCACTAAAGCTCGAAATATAGCTAAAATACTGAGTAGTGCTTCTTGTGAATGTGATGGATAGCCCTCAATGGTATTAAAAGACGGTACCCCTCTAAAAAGACAAGCTCTTAATACCATCTAAGGGTCAATATACTTTAAATTCTCATGTCAATAAAGACAGTGATATTATGTTATAGCTCTATAGCCTTGATCATCCAAATTTCATGTTCCTTGAAAAACTATTTCCTTCATTATTTATCAATACAAATTCAAAGTGTTTCAGTTATGAAATCTGTCAATTCTCCAAATATATCTGTAGTCGCTATCACAACATCTTATATAAGTCATCTCGTCCATTTGCCATCATTCACAGTGATGTATGGGGCCCCTTAAAAGTGAAAAATATAACAGGAACTTGGTGGTTTGTCTCGTTTGTTGATGATCACACTAGATTGACCTAGTTATTCCTTACGAAAAAGAAATATGAAGTTATTCAAATTTTTCAAAACTTCAATTCCATGATACAAATGCAATTACAAACCAAGATCCAAGTTTTAAAAACCAATGATGCCAAAGAGTATTTAAACTCTGTCCTTGGTACTTATTTTTTAAGTCAAGGCATTATTCATATAAGTTGTTGTGCTGACACTCCACAACAAAATGGAGTTGTAGAAAGAAAAAATAGACACTTGTTGATGTGCATCATGGGAATTATAATCCATCTCGTAAAGCTGAATCTAATATGCAAGAGGATTCATATGGTCCAATGACAAGAGCGAGAGCGAAACAACTACAACGGGCCTTGACGAATCAAATTGCAATGATTGAAGCTGCGTCGGAGTTAAAAATTAGCAATCAGTTTGAAATTGGTTCAAGGGTGCTTATTTACCTACAATTGGAACTTGGAGATGGGAAAAGCCCTTAATGGTTCTTTTCATGCTGGGCTACTTGTATTTGGATTGATAATGCAAGTGAAGGAATTGATGCTGTTTACGGTCAGAACAGTAGATGGATTTGAACCCGAATTTGAAGTCATCCAATGCATGTGAAAACAAGATTTATGTAGGTAAAATTCAAGTTCAGAACGTGATCTTTCTATATTGTCCAACCATGATAGCATTGGACTTTTGTGTCAAAAGTTATGGCTGTTTTAAATTTAGTCTGCATATGTTTTAGAAATGTAAAAAAAAAACGTCTGTTAGTTAAATTTGTCTACTTGCTTTATTAAAAGTCTAGTTTTTAGGCTTGACTTCTGTCATGTTGAATTCACCTAACTTTGGAGGGATGTTCCAAAGATAAATATGTATCAGAATATGAAGAAAACACTTTTGGCCAAGATTTGAAAACTTAATTCAGAGAATTAAGAGCTGTTCTTCCAAATTCGTTTTGTGAAGAACCCTACCTGACTTATCACTCTTCAATCACAAAGAGTGTGGCGTCGAAATCCTAGATTGATCTTTGTGGCGTCCAGATCGACTTATCAAAGTATCATTCTAGTCTATCTCCATCTTATTTACCTTAAATCACTACAATCCAGCCTAAATACCAAAAAGAAAGACAACACAACCAGACCCATCCTTCATCCATTTTCATTATAATCATTGTTGCCGATTTTGAATCATTCACGGCACATCATCTGGTATCAGAGCATCAGTTGCGATCTTAGGCGGGAGCCAAAAAAAAAAAAAAAAAAAGAAGAAGAAAGGTTTGCTGGAATTGAGGTTGATAAACTTAACTATGGCTGGAGATAAAGAAGATTTGCCAAGAGGGTTAAGTTTGGAACAGGCACAGGTTATGGGCTTACAACGATCTCATGCTGAGATCCGGGATGAGATGACGGGAATTCGTGAACAATTGAATACCCTTATACAAAGGATGCAAAGAAATAATTTGCAACCCCAACCGAGGCAAGCACTTAGGGTGCCACGAAATGATATTATAGAAGCTGACGAAGATCCAAATGGGGATGATGAGGCTGATGATAGGGTCAGACCAAGAAGGCAGAATTATAATCCTCCTAATGGTCTCAAACTTAAGATTCCACCGTTTAGAGGAAGTAGTTCACCTGAGGAATACTTGGAGTGGGTTCAGAAGGTTGAAAAGGTGTTTGAATGGTATGATTATTCTGAAGAAAGGAAGTGCAAGGTGGCAGCACTTGAGTTTACAGATTATGCTCTTTTATGGTGGGAAAACTTAAAGATTCAGAGGAGAAGGGATGAAGAGGAGGAGATTGCAACATGGGCAACTATGAAAAGAGTGATGAAGAAGAGATTTGTTCCTGATTACTATAAACAGGAGCTATACATCAGACTTCAAACTTTGCGACAGGGATCTTTGACTGTGGAAGAGTATGTGAAAGAGTTTGAGCTGCTGCTGATTCGATGTGAATTGATGGAACCTCAAGAGCAAACAATAGCTAGATTTCTTGGAGGGTTGAGGAAGGATATAGCTAATGTTGTTGAGTTACAGCCGTACATCTTCCTTGAGGATGTTATAAAGCTTGCAACCCGAGTAGAGAGGCAGCAGAGACGAGGAGGTGTCCGAACTGGTGGAACTACGTCAAGCGCGACAAGGGCTGTTTCTACGCCTACACAAACATGGAACACACCTAAACGAGATGAGAAGGTGGAGTTTAGCAAGGGGAATACCAGTTCTGATTCTTTGAAGGGAAAGGAGAAGGTGACAGAACCTCAACACCCTAGGAGGTCTCGGGACATTAAGTGCTTCAAGTGCTTGGGACATGGGCATATTGCTTCTGAATGTCCAAATAAAAGGGTGATGATTTTGCATGGGGATCATGGAGAGCTGATTAGTGGAGATGAGGTTGAAACTGAAGACGAAGATGAGGTACAAGTGGCTGAACAAGAAGAGGATTTCGAACCAGTGAAGGGAGATTTGTTGGTTGTTCAACGGGTTCTGAATGCATAAATTGACGTTAGTGATGAGCAACGCGAGAACATCTTTCATACTCGATGTCAGATTCGAGATAAGGTGTGCGGGATGATCATTGATAATGGAAGTTGCACTAATGTTGCGTCAACTACCTTGGTGGAGAAATTGGGTTTAAATACCTTTCCACATCCCAGACCCTATAGTTTGCGATGGCTGAATGAGAATGGGGAGATTCGGGTGACAAAGCAAGTTCGTGTACCTTTTTCCATTAAAACCTATCATGACGAGGTTTTATGTGATGTTGCACCAATGTCAGCTAGCCATTTGTTGCTGGGTCGTCCATGGCAGTTTGATAAGGATGTGACCTACAATGGACGAAAGAACACTTATTCTTTTATGCTGAAGGGAAAGAAGGTGAACTTGTTACCACTGAGTTCTCAACAAGTTAGAGAGGATCAGTTACGAAGCCAACAAAAGGAGGTGACATCACGAAAGGGGCTATTGTTAGCCAAAAAAGGAGACATCAAACAAGCATTAGCCGCAACAGGGATTGTTTTCATGGTCTGGGCAAAGCAACTACTACAAGTAGAAGGATTGGACTTACCAAGACAGATTAAGGAATTACTTGAAGAATTTAAAGATGTGTTTCCAGATGAATTACCTAAAGGATTACCACCTATTCGTGGTATTGAGCATCAAATTGATTTGGTGCCGGGAGCTTCACTTCCTAATAGACTAGCATACAGATGTAATCCAGAGGAAGCGAAAGAGATTCAAAGGCAGGTCGGTGAGCTCTTAGAGAAGGGCTATGTGCGAGAATCACTTAGTCCATGTTCCGTACCTACTTTGCTTGTTCCGAAGAAAGATGGTACCATGAGGATGTGTATGGACAGCCGTGCTATCAACAAAATAACAGTTAAGTATCGATTTTCTATACCCAGACTTGATGATTTGCTTGATGAGTTGCATGGTGCTGTATTGTTTTCTAAAGTCGATTTTCAAATCGTACTTGGATTACCAAGAACACAACGTGGGAAGGATTTAATAATGGTGGTGGCTGATCGATTCTCCAAAATTTCCCATTTCATTCCTTGTATGAAAAACTGACGATGCAGTACATGTTGCTGATTTGTTCTTTCAAGAGATTGTTCGTTTGCATAGAATTCCTAAAAAGCATTGTCTCTGATTGTGATACAAAGTTCTTAAGCCACTTTTGGAAGACTATTTGGAGGAAACTTGGAACAAAGTTACTTTTCAGTACGGCATGTCATCCACAAACTGATGGACAAACTGAGGTAGTAAACCGAACTTTATCTTCTTTGTTACGAGCTGTTATACATAAGAATTTGAAGAGTTGGGATACTTGTTTGCCGATTGTGGAGTTTGCATATAATCGTAGTGTGTATGGGGCTACAAAATTTTCACCATTTGAGGTTGTCTATGGCTTTAATCCTTGTGTTCCTATTGATCTTGTTCATATTCCAATTGATGAGAGGACATCTATGGATGGAATTAGAAAGGCAGAATTGATGAAGAAACTACATGAGCAGGTTCGACTACATATTGAGGAAAAACAACAAAGTATGCTAAACAAGCTAACAAGGGGCGAAAGATGGTCAGGTTTGAACCTGGAGATCTTGTTTGGATTCATATTAGCAAGGGCAGATTTCCAAGCAAACGTAAGTCCAAGTTGATGCCAAGAGCTGACGGTCCATTTCGTATTATAGAGAAGGTGAATGACAATGCGTATAAGGTAGATCTTCCTGGTGATTACAACGTATCAGCTACTTTTAATGTGAAAGACTTATCTCCGTACTTGGATGATGATGACGATTCTGATTTGAGGACAAATCATTTTCAACCCGGGGCTGATGATGTGCATCATGGGAATTATAATCCATCTCGTAAAGCTGAATCTAATATGCAAGAGGATTCATATGGTCCAATGACAAGAGCGAGAGCGAAACAACTACAACGGGCCTTGACGAATCAAATTGCAATGATTGAAGCTGCGTCGGAGTTAAAAATTAGCAATCAGTTTGAAATTGGTTCAAGGGTGCTTATTTACCTACAATTGGAACTTGGAGATGGGAAAAGCCCTTAATGGTTCTTTTCATGCTGGGCTACTTGTATTTGGATTGATAATGCAAGTGAAGGAATTGATGCTGTTTACGGTCAGAACAGTAGATGGATTTGAACCCGAATTTGAAGTCATCCAATGCATGTGAAAACAAGATTTATGTAGGTAAAATTCAAGTTCAGAACGTGATCTTTCTATATTGTCCAACCATGATAGCATTGGACTTTTGTGTCAAAAGTTATGGCTGTTTTTAAATTAGTCTGCATATGTTTTAGAAATGTAAAAAAAAAAACGTCTGTTAGTTAAATTTGTCTACTTGCTTTATTAAAAGTCTAGTTTTTAGGCTTGACTTCTGTCATGTTGAATTCACCTAACTTTGGAGGGATGTTCCAAAGATAAATATGTATCAGAATATGAAGAAAACACTTTGGCCAAGATTTGAAAACTTAATTCAGAGAATTAAGAGCTGTTCTTCCAAATTCGTTTTGTGAAGAACCCTACCTGACTTATCACTCTTCAATCACAAAGAGTGTGGCGTCGAAATCCTAGATTGATCTTTGTGGCGTCCAGATCGACTTATCAAAGTATCATTCTAGTCTATCTCCATCTTATTTACCTTAAATCACTACAATCCAGCCTAAATACCAAAAGAAAGACAACACAACCAGACCCATCCTTCATCCATTTTCATTATAATCATTGTTGCCGATTTTGAATCATTCACGGCACATCACTTGTTATAAGTATCTCAATCCCTTATATTCTCCACTAATGTTCCAAAACATTTTTAGGGAGAAGCTATCCTTACTGCTGCTTATCTAATATATAGAATGCCTTCCAGAATCCTTGAAGACCTCCTCAAATTCTTTCCACACACCAAAATAATCTCTTCATTAGACCCTAAGATGTTCAGATGCCCAATTTTTGTCCATATACACCAGCACAATCACGGCAAACTAGACCCTAAATCCATCAAATATATCTTTTTCGGGTACTCTCCAAACCAAAAAGGTTACAAGTGCTATTCTCCCATCACCAAAAAGGTCTATACCTCAATGGATATGACTTTTTTCTGAGCATCAATCCTTCTATCCCAAATCTGATATTTAGAGGGAGAATATGAGAGAATATCAACTTTAGGACATTGAATATGATCATTTAGTTCAACCAGGGGACACCTCACAATCATTCCAAACTAATCCAACCAATAATCATGTTGTTACCCGATTTTTAACCCACCTATTTGATAAAATTTTTGAAAAAAATACAAAAATAGCAAAAAACAATGAAAATCCAAAAAAAATATGTTTTTATTATATTTGCATCATTTTTAACATTTTCAACGTCATTTAAAAAACACATCAAGTCCACGAAGCAGCTTACCTCATGTAGGGTGCGTTAGGGGTGCTAATACCTTCTCTAACCACAACTAGTCCCTTACCCGTGAATCTCTGACGAGACTAGTACACCCGGGTTTCCTAGTAACCCTCAATTAAATACTAGGTGGCGACTCCTAACGATGTAATCAAAGCAAACGAGAAGACGAAAAGGTCGCCAGGCCCGATGCCGCGTGGATTTTCCGACGTGCGACAAATCATATGGTATGCTTTCACTATCTCAACCATGTCCACAAGTGTGCCAAAGTCCACACAACTCGAACATGGGGTTGATCGTGGACAGGAGCGTGATGTAGCTCCCCGCCGCCCTTAGCTCTGTCTCTTAGGCAAGGAGTCTAGACGCGCATGCACCAGCGACTTTAAACTTCTCTCTTATAATAGCATCTATAGCAGTGGTCATATGCTTGAGGTTCATCGTGATCGAATGGCATGCCTTGTGCCACAACACGTTCTAGATGAGGGTGGTATCTTCGTTGAACCAATTGGTCACGTCTGTGCTCCTCTAGTAGGCCTTCTCTATGACCATACACAACTTTTGCGGCTGAGTCTTTGTAGCAGATAGGTAGTGGTGATTGGTCATTATCATCAAGTAGCCCTGCATCGGTATTAAGCTAGTGGCACACTTCACAATTGCGCACTCAATTGCTTTCTTCTTGTTGGTTAGGTCATGGGTTGTGTTCAATACATTAGAATGCATTGGGTTTACTTTCTCATTCACGAAGTAGGTTATGTCCCCAGCTTCAGTTCTTTTAGCGGTTAGAAGTGGTGTCGTCCTTTTAGGTTGTAGAAGGTTGTGGAGATGGCTCTAACGGTGCCCAAGCAAATGGCTACCCTATTCAAGCTGTTTAGAATCTAGCACTAATTTCTCGATTAAATTTTTAATCGGTGCTAAATTCTGAATAACAAATTCTAGAGCTTTACCATGACGGAGTTACCACCTCAGTACCCATCAAGAATAGTGAATATGACCTAGCCTACTGACCTGCATAGGATCCACTTGAAAGGCGGGACGTATACTTCTATATTTGAGATAAAACATCAACTCTTTAATCGTGTATTATATAATCATACTTTTAATCTTTTCTGAGAGGCAAGTTTTTCAATGCATTTCATTTCTTGGTTTTGCACAATTGGGGAGGAAATTCAATCCAATTTCTCTGTGCGAATGTGAGTGTGTGATTGTGATGGCAATTTTCATGGAGCAGCTGCAGCCGACAATGAATGAAGAGTTTTAGCAATGTCTAATTAATCATACTCTTCAAAGATTTGTAAGAACAAGTCAAACGCGAGAGGAATATATGTTGGATTTTGCATATATCCTTTCCTTCTCTGAGTCTGTGGTTGAATTTAATTCGTGCTTCTTTAGAAATTCAGCTGCTGCCCGCCCCTCCAACAACAGTACAGAATTTATAAACTCACAATTGAAAATGGCCAAGTTGAGAATCCCAGGTTATAGATTTCAATCAATGTAGTGAACTTGCTCGTTCATTTTGTTCTATAGAAACCTTACTATACTGTGATAATTCATCAGAGATGAGGGATTGTGCTCATCTCGGTGAAATGGATGCACACATGCATCTGAACTGTGGCCATGTTTGTATTAAAAGCCCCAAAACTTTTGTTGGCAAGTCTAATAGTGGTTCTAAAGCGCTTCGAGCAGCAACCTTTTTTGCGAAGAGAAAGCAAACGGTGCGTGGCTGCTTTTTACACAGGCATGATTGTCCTTCAAAAATCCTCTCGAAGAATTCATCTGTGATATAGGACGGAGCACCTCCCCCCCCGACCAGTTCTCCAAGAGACGTGGAAGTTGGAGGCTCGGCATTGCAGGGAAGTGGTGCCCATGCACATAACATCTTCTCGATTAGATGACATCATCTTCACCAAACCTCTTGGCAGAGAGGCATTCTGTCATATCCTAGACAAGATGAGGTTTGTCTAATCTACACGCTCCAACTTGATGGGGGGAGTAATGAGATTTCTAGAACAGCTATCTCTTCTCTTAGATGGGGGGATATATTATAAATAGCTGTTATATGAAATAAAAATTAAGCCTTTTGGCTAGCGCTTAGATTTATTAGAACCTACAGCTACTTCAACAAATATGCAGAAATTTTTGCCTGGAGATTCTTGAACGTCACGATTCTTCTTCTCTTATTTCATTTGCTAAGAGATCAAGTGAGGAATCCCATTAATTAACCGTGGCATCCAAAGAATGATATTGACTTCGATACAAGTTGGAGAACGAAGAGAAACATCAGTAAGAATTAAAGTTTTGTTGAGGTTAATTAGGTCTCAAAATTTGACAGGTACAACAAGAGCTCGTTTGGTAGTGTGGTGATGTATAATTGAAATTATATTGTTTTATATTCACAGTTTTATAGATATATGATTAATCAATATACACTAGTTTTGTATGGGTCCAACTGAAAACTTTATTTTGAAACATTGGTTATGAAAATGCTATAATTTGTAGCTCATCTTAAACCTATTTTTTAAACCGCAACATTTTAAGAATTATTTTGAAAGTATTTGGTTAATCAACGCATATTGTCATGCCTCTAAAAATTGGTTATAGACATGCCTGTATCATTTAACATTCCATCCCAGATTATATGAAGGTTAACTTTACAAGTTCGACAAAAACCACATATGCAAGCCATTAGAAAGCCAATATGCAACCATTTGAAAATCTATTTCGAAACACTTTCTTTAAATTAGGTTATAAAATATTTTTATAAAAATTCTATACATGCATTAACAAACATTGCATATAAGCAAATCAATCTGAGCATAACAAGTGTTTGATCATGTTTTAAAGAATGTAATATATATAGTAGCAAAAAATACACAATTAAGAAAAATATTTATTTTGTTTAAAAATAATAGTTTGTGAAGATTTACTCATCTCCTTTGTTTAACCAACCAAAGTCCACAATATCAGCTCAAACAATCTATTCACAAGCATATAAATTGTTAAAATCCCTCTAACACTTTATTACAATAATTTGTCAATTGCACATTTCTAATAAAAAGACCATAAATCCTAGAAAATTTAGAATTTCATTCTGGGTTGTAAACTAGTATTAATTACATTTCCATCTACATATGATTCACAATGTAATTCCTTTTATAAAGTTTATAAAAAGCCTTGAAATCATTCCTTAACGTTGTTGCTAGATAGCTTGTGTATCCTTTACTTTTTTTTCACCTTAATTATATGTACAAAACTCACATTAATACATCATTTATGGTGTTAGAAACTACACAAAATAATAATTTTCCCAAGTATAAAATTTGGGTAAAAAAAAAATCTATTCAATATAGTTTTTGGATCAACCAAAAGCTTCTGTCAAATACTTAAACTAAGAACTTTGCACTTTTATACCTAATACTTTTAGACCATTAAACAATCATTAAGCACTCTAAATACACTTTACAATATCATAGAATCTATTATATTCATTATATTTGATCATTCATACAAATAAGATTTAAATTCCTGAACTTTATGTACCTTTTATATAGCGAAAAAAACCTTAATCAATCCAAAACCTTTCTACATAAAATAAAATATATTTCTTACCTTGAAATTAAAAAAAAAAAATTAGAACTTCAATCACTCTAGATCAATCTACTTCACTCCTTTTTCTCTGCACTTTTTAAAAAACAGGTGACTTTTAAGATTTGTTTTCTCTAAAGTATCATGAAGTTTGTAAAACTATGGTATATAAACTATATGGTTCCATCTTTTTTTATATATATAAATATAGGGCTGCATGGGCCTAATTTTTTTCTACTTAGTTCAAAATAAAATTATATATAAATTTGGTTCTTATAATACTTTAGCCTAAATATATTTGGGTTATGGTATTACATTCTCCTTCCTATAAAAGTTCCATCCTCAAAACTTGACATACCTTCATTCTCAAATAGATAATGATATTTTGCTTGTATATCTTTCTTTTTTTCCGAAATTTCCTCTCATGATATATGATGAGACCATTGCACCTTTACAAATAGAATAATTTGATGCCTTAATACTTGGTCCTTCCGGTTTATAATCCAAATGAGCAATTCTTCATAAGTCATATCTTCTTAAGCCCACAACAACTTGTATACCATAACATGACTTAGACAAGGAACATACTTCCATAATGATACATGGAACACATTATAAACACTGGATAACTCTAGTGGTAAGAAAGTTTTATAAGAAACTTCACAAATCCTCTCTAGGAAGGTAAATAGTGATCCCAGTCGCATTTGAGATCATTCACATTAGTTCTCAATAGATATTCTGTAGTCTGATTCTTCTCTCAATATGTCATCAATTTGCTTGTTAAATACAATGCTAAATTTCAAATTTGTCTTATGTAACACAATACAAATAAGAACACCATATAAAATAACAATGTTACCCATATACAATCATGCTAAATAATCACCAAGTAGAGTAGTTAATTTGATAGGAAGAAATTGAGTTAACTTAGTAAGTTTGTCAATAATCATTTATATACTGTCATTGCCTTCTCTGTTTTTTTTTTCCTTTTTTTTTTTTTTTATCTTGGAAACCCTACCATAAAGTCAATTGAAATGTGCTCCCATTTCCATTCCAGAATCTCTAAATGTTGCGACAGTCCTACTAGTGTTTGATGCTCATACTTAACTTGTTGACATACTAAACACCTTGAAACAAATTCTCTAGTTTCTCTCGTCATATTATTCCACTAAAATATTTTCTTCAAATCCTAATTTATTTTCTTACCACCTAGATGAAAGGTGAAACGAAAACCACGAGTTTCAACCAAAATCTGCCTCTTGAATTCCACATCATTTGAAAAATATAATCAATTCCTAAACCATAAAGTACCATCATCAAATATCATACAATCATTTTTTTAACCCTTTCTCTACCTTTTTTCTAATTTTACAAAGTTCATGATCCTCACATTGTTTCACTTTTACCTTCTTTATCAATGATGATTGAACTATTATATAAACTCTATGATTTTATCTTTTCTTTTATATAAATATAGGACTACATGAGCCTGTTTTTTTTTTTTTTCTACTTAGTCCACACACAAAAAAAAAAATGCAAATTATATGATTTTAGTGCTTCTATTTTTTTTCAGATTCAGTTTTGGTACAAAAATTCATTTGTTTTTATTTTAGTCCCTGATTGAGAGAAGTTGTTGAATTCCAGTGATAAAAAGAAAAAAATATCATTGACACCAAAATAGTTGATGTTTGTGTTAAAATGGTTTTATTTGATGAGGAAAGTTCATATTAGGTGTCTTTTTTAACCTTTAAAGTTCATGAAAAACATATTTGAGCTCGGTTTGATTTTTGGTTGATTTCGGTTTTTGGAATGAGTTTTTGGTTTTTTTAGGTCATGATAGGTTTATCCCAGTTTATAAGATGTTTCATACGTGTTTTGAGTCAAAAATGGGTTGAAAAACAAGTTTTAGGGTAAAAACATCTTAAACCCTAATTTTATAAAGTTTAATAACTTGTAAACCTGTGAACTATGTCAACTAACCAAACCTATGAACATGTTCATGGACTTTATAAAGTTTAATCGCATGACTTTTCTCTAAAAATATTTTTTCACTATATGATAAAAAAAAATAGATGATAAAAAATTCACGTTCAATTAAAAAAAATACCCAACTAAACTCGTATATCAGCATAACTTAGGTTACTTTAGCAAACCCGAAAGGCACACTAACCCTATAAAGAGACAAGAAAAAAAAAACAAAAATACAAAGCTAAATTCTCAATCACCTTAATATTAAAAAATAAAATTAACGAAAACAAATTTGAAGAAAAATCATAACAAAAAACAAACAAAGGGAAAAAAAGAAGCAAAACATTATGGATTACCAAGCACAATTAAATAGAAAAAAAAAATACCCCATCAAACCTGTAAATCAGGGCAACCTGGTTTATCTTATTAAATCTACAAATCATACTAACCTTTATAGAAGGCAAAATAAAATAATTAAAAAATTACGAAGCCAAATCCTAAACCACCCCAATATTAAAAGATGCAATCGACAAAAACAATCTTAAAAAAAAATCATAACAAAAATTCAATAAAAAAAAAAGAAAAAAAAATAAAACATTATAAATTACTATTATAATCCACAGCGTAATGGGTGAGGGTGAATAGTAGTTTCCCTATAGTTTGGTGGCCTCAAAGGCCGCACCAAATGTTTTTTCACAAAAATAAAAAAATTCAAGAAACAATTATGTTTTTGAAGAAGTGAGAGAAATTCAATAACCAAGTTAAATCTTGAATAATTTAATAATATAACAAAAAATAATAATAAGGTAACAACAAAGAAAAATAATTTTTTTTTTTTAAATATTGCCCTGGGCAAAATTGTGGAAAAGAAAAATAAGACCAAGAAAATGTTAACCCTTTTAACTTTTCAAATCCTTGAAATAAGTAATTAAACCAAAAGTACTATAAACTTGAATTGAAATGTGAAATTAAAACTTTCATAAAAGGATGAAGGAAAAAAAAATCAGAAATCTAATGAATAAGGATCAAGTTGAAAACATCAATACATGATAATAAAAAAAATTGAAATGCCAAATTTCTCAATGTGTTTTTTTACATAAAAAATCATAAATTTAAATTGAAAGCTTTATGCATGTATATAATTAAATAAATGAAGAACCATTGAGTAAAGAATTTTAAAAAATATTCATTTAAATAAAAAATTATAAAAACTGAGAGATAAATATAAATTAAAATATTTAATATCACAATACAAGTAATTTACTTGATTGTGTTTAATGAATGTTTTTATTAAAATCAATTTGTAATAGATATCAACGCACATATAAAATTTATTAAATAAAAGAAAAAGAAAAAACATATTATACAAGGTTGCACATATTAAAAATATTATAAAAATAAATATTTTTTATTTTTAAAAATAAATTTAATATATATAATATATATAAAACATATTACAGATGAATCATACCAGCATCTTCAAAAGTTAAACGCATATAATATAATTTAAAAATAATCATTATTTAAAAAAGGCTAAATAAGTAAAAAAAAAAAAAAACCACAAAGAAATAAAATACAAATTTAAAAATTATATATATAAAGAATGAGGCCAAGCCGAATGAAAGGCTCATGTGTGGGCCTTTGTTTTATTTTTTGTAAGTTAATGGCGTGCACCAGCTTGGAAAAAAAAATAGATGACGCATCGTCTCGAATCCTCAAATTTTTGCCACTTTGGTGGCTAGTAAATTAAGGTGATTTGTTTTTTTTTCTTTTTAAAAATTTATTTTCAACTCATTTTGAACCAAAACAAACCTAGAAAACACCATAAGAATCTTGTTAAATCAATCTATAATCTCCAAAAGCATAAAAAACCACTTTAAAATCCAAAATCAACTCGAAATAAAAAATCATCCCAAGCTCAAATCCGTTTCTTTAAGCACTTTCAATGTAAAAAAAAAACACATAATTTGAGCTATTCTTATCATATTAAACCATTTGAGATAAAAATTTATTATTTTGGAAGTTGAAATCCTTGCAACAATAACTTTCTCTCTCTAGACTAGAATCCAGAGATCCCTTCTTTTCTCCCACCTAGAAATGATTGAAAATGAAGTTTGGTATCAAAATTAATTTTTCTAGAATTAGAGGGACTGGTCACTTTATAGCTAAAAAAAATAGGGGACTCAAATGTACTTTTGAAACAAATTTAAAAGTCACCAGCTATTTTACTCGTGTTTTTCACTTAAGTCCTTTGACTTTCAAATCAATCCCCTCTAAAAAAAGTATAATTGAGTTCTAATTTAAGCTAAAAAGAGCTCAATTATACAAAGAAAAATTTTAAAGATTAAATTGAAAATTTTTTAAAAAAAAATTACTACTCCAATCCATATTAATTTGTGAGATAATGAACAATAATTTCAGTTATAATAAAAACCCTACATGTTTTAACTTTATACTTAATACTTAATGAATTAAGTGATATTTTTTAGCTAGTAAGTTAAAATGATTTTTTTTAGCTATTTTAACTGAATTTAATTAAAATATAGAGAGCATGGATGCACATTGAAATTGAAAAATGGAAGGGTGCAATTGTAAGACAGAAGGATTGTTTCGGGAAAATGTTTTCCAGAAGGCAAGCAAATTGCAAGCAAGGGCAGCGATTGACACGGTCACGCACGCGGACTCCCAAGGGTAACATGGGCATTTAAGAAAACCCCCGGCACTTTCCTTTCCCTTACAGGGGATGATAAAGAAGAAAGAGTTGATAAAATCCAATCGAATTGAAGTTAATTATTTGATATTGGTAGAGAGAAAAAAAAAAAAATGGGAAACACAGAGAAGCTGTTGAATCAGATCATGGACTTGAAATTCACATCGAAATCGCTGCAAAGGCAGTCAAGGAAGTGCGAGAAGGAAGAGAAAGCGGAGAAATTGAAGGTGAAGAAGGCGATCGAGAAAGGAAACATGGACGGTGCTCGGATCTATGCTGAGAACGCCATTCGTAAGAGGACTGAACAGATGAATTACTTGAGGCTCTCCTCCAGGCTCGATGCCGTTGTCGCTAGGCTTGATACTCAGGCTAAGATGACCACCATTAACAAGTCCATGGGTTCTATTGTTAAGTCCCTCGAGTCTACTCTCGCTACTGGTAACCACTCTTACCTTTTCTTTAATTAAGAGATTATAATTTGTTATCATATTAGGGTTTTACTGATCAAACATCTTCTTTTCATTATTTATTTATTAGGTTAATAAAAGAGTTGTTTTTTGTAGCTATTTTTTTTTTTTAAAATTGAAGATATCTGTGATCTGTGATGATGTTTTCTATCATTCGTCGATACAGGTAATTTGCAGAAGATGTCGGAGACAATGGATCAGTTTGAGAAGCAGTTTGTGAATATGGAGGTGCAGGCAGAGTTCATGGAGAGTTCTATGGCTGGGTCTACCTCCCTTTCCACACCTGAGGGTGAGGTCAACAGCTTGATGCAGCAGGTAGCTGATGACTATGGATTGGAGGTCTCTGTTGGGCTGCCACAGCCTGCTGCTCATGCAGTGGCAACCAGTTCGCAGGAGAAGGTGGGTGAGGATGATTTATCAAGGCGGCTTGCAGAGCTTAAGGCCAAAGGGTAAATTATGTGTTAGGATCTGATGATCTCATGCGAATATTCTATATCGTTATATATCTATCTATATGGTGTTTTTACAGTGCCTCATTCCAAATATCGTGTAAACTTGGCTTAATTGGGATTATAGTATTTGTTGACTCTTTTGCGTGTTGAATATGAATGGCTTATCCACTTGTTGAATTGCATAACTTATTGACCAGCAAATACTTTCTATACCTAGAGTATGAGAAATGGTTTCAATCTTCAGATTACTAGTATGAGATGGTATGCTTTGTATACATTGATGGCGAGATTGAATGTTGGAAGAACTTGGGTTTATATTCAGGTTTCATGAAGCAGGATCTCCTTTTTTTTCCCCATAGTACGTTCATTGTAGTTGTGAATTATGGTCTTTGGCATGAACTAGGGCTCCGTGGCAGCTTGTCAAAGCCAACCCATATATACTAATTCAAAGTTCAAACTTCTGGGTGCCTTTCTTCTTTTTTTGGGTCATGGTGGAATACCCTGATATATTCGTTTGAACAGAGATATGAGGTATCCTTGACTGTCTTCTTTTACAACCATGTTGAGTTTGGATAACTAGAATGATTTTCTACTGTAAACCTCGGCAGAACATAGTTCTTGTGTGCAGCTATGGGTAGGTGGAAATTTGATTTGCGGTTTCATGCTCGCAATCCGTCTTTGCCTGATTGTTCTCTATAGCTGGAGCAATGTCAACATTACATTTCGTGGAATAATTCCAAAGGCAGCAACTTGATCTGAAAAACATGGATTCTAGGCCAAGTAGGCTTCCCAATTCTCACAAGGAACCAACCCATGATGACCTAGGCAATACCTGGTGAATGATTGAAGAAATCTGTCGGGGCAAAGGTGCCAATTCCGAGGAATGAATGATCTTGATGACAGGATAAGTAGAGTATTAAGATTTCATGATGTGACCCAAATTTCGTGAGCACAATCCCTCATCTCTGATGAATTATCACAGTATAGTAAGGTTTCTATAGAACAAAATGAACGAGTAGCTGGAAATGATATCGGAAGATTTGCAATATTGATGTAACTAGGTGTAGCGTCACATAGCTTCGAATTGTTCCTAAAAACTTAACTAAAGCGGCCTTTGTTTTTGTTTTTTAAAAAGTGATTTCTGAAAAATTATTTTTTTTTTGTGTTTTTTTATTAATAAAAAAAACTGGTCAACAAAAAACACACTTTCTAGTTAAAAAAATTTTTAGTTTGATTTCTAGAAAAGTATTTTTTTTTTATTTTGAGCAGAATACACTTTTTCAAAAATTACAAAAAATTTAAAAATATCATAATATTTACTGATTATATCAAATTTAATTCTCAAACTTTTGATTGCTATATATATATATATATATTTTATTTTGAATATTTATTTTTCAATTTGATCTCTTAAAATTTAATTTTTATATTAATTTTTATCCTCATTTTTATAATTATTATTTGCTTTTCTCTTATTATTTTTTAATTGAATTTTTTTTATCAAATTTAATCCTTATTTTTTCGATTATTACTTATTTTATTTAAAATAATTTATGAAATATTAATTATTATTATTTTAATTTTTTCATCTTTCAATTTTTATATTTTTTAAATTTGATTTCTATTATTTTGATTATTATTTATTTTATTTGAGATAATTTATGAAATTATATCTTCTTTTTTTTATTTCATTCTCATTCAATTTATAAGATTTGTTCCTTATTATTCTAATAAACTTGAAAAAAATAAAACATTAATAAATTATTTTCTAATTTATTTTTCATAATATAACCAAATTTTCCAATTTATTTTTCATTACACTACCAAATATCAAAAAAATAATTTATTACGCAGCAAAGAAAAGGACCCAAGAGAGAGATTTATTAAGCATTCTGATAGTGATGAACCTGTAGCAAGTGATTTGACAGGATATTTTAACTTGAATAACAAGTCATCATATTTACAACAGAAGCAATACAGAGAGTTGTCCTGAAAATTTTCATCGCTTGTAACGAGAAATTTATGTTATTTATTAAGTCAGCTAAAAAGTGCCCTAGAGTTCATCATGATCATTTTCCTCAGGCAAGGTAACTTGTGGTTGGAATTCAAGAAGATACCTAGCAGCCAATGATGCGTGGAGTGCAGCACCATAAGGAAGCACATCTTCATTGATTTCAAAGTAAGGCGAGTGTGGGGATTGAAGCTGCTTGCGTGTCTCATTCTGCATTCCAAGAAAGAAGAAATATCCAGGTATCTTCTCCTGGTAAAACGCAAAATCCTCAGATCCCATCAATGGCTGCATGTCTTTCACTTTGTCAGTGCCCAGCACATCACTAGCAACAACTCGGAAGTAATCGTGCAAGTTTTTATCATTTATGGTAGGAGGGAAAAAGGGTTTTTCATTCTCAAGGAAATTAATAACTGCTTTGCACCGTTGCACTGCAGCTTGCCCTGTGACAACCTGTAATTAAAGAGAAACAGGACTGTTAATGGTGAAATATAAGGAATAGAAGCTCGACAATACAACAGAGAAGCATACCAAGTTAAATTTTAGTCACTGAGATAAAGAAGGAAAACCATTTTATGGAAAAAAGATCGCAGATCAAAAGGGTTAGACAAGGTTTTTGTCCACAAAAAATGAAACAAGAAATTCAATACAATTTTTTCAGACGTGGTTATATTTGCTCATAATTGAACAGCAATACCTCCTCAATGCGTTGCCTAAGTTGCATAAAGCTTTCCTTTAAAAAGGCTCGGAAGGTGCCACCAATTGTAACAGAATCTGGAATAACATTGAATGCACCACCTCCTTGGAATTTTGCAACTGTCACCACCTGCATGTTAACTTCAAATTAAACACTGCCAAAATATAAAAAGGGAACACGTATGAATAACAATGTTCAATCACTTCAACAAGCCGAGCATCGTCCCTATCTGCTAACAGGAAAGGCAAGTCTCTTTTTTCAGTGATATAAAAAAGAAACTGGTGCACCAATCAGATTAAATTACTTACATTTCTCAATCTTTCTCATGCATCATCCAAATCCGAATCACAAAATAGCATCCATATAGTAGACATAGGAACAGGTCATGTAATTCTATATTCTATTCTCATTTATTATTGTGATAATCAGCGCAGCTTGATCACTTGATAAAATTTAGGCTTCTCACACTAATTGATTAACAATTAATTAGTTTTAAGCTGGCCACATTTTAACAAAAGCTGAGGTACTTTTCAGAATCACAATCATAACTGTAAAAGACAAAAATATCCAAAACATCTTGATAACAGAACTCTTCTCATCTAAAGAGCTTCCATATTGCAAGAAAAACCAAGCCATGTTCAAGCACAACAAGGTGGTAAATTAACCCTCTAATGAAAAGCACAGAAGCAATCCTCAAAAATAAAATGCTTTGTAGAATTATAGCATGAAACAAAAACAGAGGAACTTGAAACAAAAATTATACTGTTTCTCAATAAGATTATTAAAAACAAATGAAAAGGCATTAAGAGCTAAAGTTGATGAAATGTGAAGAAAACAAAATGTGCACCTGCGAGTCCAGTGGATCAGCTTCACGTGAAACAAGGTGTTGTAAGCTAACTATCACATTGGAAGCTGCCAGTATTGGATCTATTGAATGCTGAGGAATGGCAGCATGACCTCCTTTTCCACTTATTACTGCTTCAAAGAATCCACTCCCAGCCAGTAGAGGACCGTGTCTGGAGGCCACTTCTCCTATTGGTAACTTATTGGCAACATGCAAGCCAAATATAGCATTAACATTCTCTAATGCTCCTTCATCAATCATTTTCTTTGCACCACCACCTCCTTCCTCTGCTGGTTGGAAGATTAGAACAACTGTGCCCTAATAGAACAAAGAAAATTGGAGGAAGCATAAGAGAGAGAACCACAAAGCTCCAGTCTCTTAGAATTTTGAGAGCTGAAGAGTTCTCAAAGAATAGCAAAGAGAGGGACTAGCACAGGGTCTGAAACCAAATAGCAGCCTGTCCTGGCCTAGTAGTTTAACAGCATAACTCATTAGGTAGTGATGTGGAACAAAAAACTAAAGAAAACTAAAAGCAGAGAAAGAAAGAAGAATGCCAAGAATTAAAAGTAGGGAAACAAAAGCTAGGATGGAGAGAAACTTCAAAGGAGAAATAGTTTGTTATTTTATCAATTCATCAAAACTGTCTCACAAACTGAAAAAGAAACATATAAATAGCATAACTCTAAAATACTCAACTACCGGGCTCAACCTATCAATTAAAATTGTCTAACATAAATAACCCAAATAAATAAAACAAAGACAATGAACAAGACCTAGATGGACTCAATCTCCCAACCAAAGAGTGACAAAACAGGCCATCTTTTATCATCTCTGTCCATATACTCGCATAATTTGCAGTGTGGGTCAGGTGTCCCCACCATGTAGCTTCCAAATTCCACAAGAGTAAAGGTTTTGGGGTATAGGGGTATATACAGCAAATACTGTTGTGAATGGCCATCTATGGCAGACCAAACAATATCTGAACTTTAACAGAGAGCTTATTGTCATTATCTGTTAGCTGGAAAGTATTATTGGCATGTTTGAGCTACTTCTTCAAGGAATTTCAATCGAGCTCTAACAAAAAATGCAGATCCACTTCTAATACTGCATAGTATTCTTTCTTTGTACACCTAACAGCTTGCTTCAATGAGTACTTCAAGTAAAAGAATAGAAAATGTAAAATCATAAGGTCAGAGCCACCACCTCCTCCACATATTATTTCAGTATAATTTGTCTACATGAACATGCAAAATGCAGGGCCCGAAGCTAAAAATTTGCTCAATTCCCCCCAAGAAAATTTTACCGAGGCCCTCTTGAAGATGAAAAATTTACCCCCTTTCACCCCTAACATACTTTTTGAACATGTTTAGCTCTTCTATCCAAAAGTTTAGCCCCTCTCAAAGATTAAAGTTTTCCTCTTTTATCCAAATAATGTAAATGAAACATGCTTAGATCTTCCTTCCCTAGAAGATGAAAAATTTAGCCCGGAAAAACTTCAGCACGGGACTCTAAAACTAGCAGCAGAGCCAGCCATAAATGCATGAAGCTAATCTGGTTGTGGAAAGAAAGTATTGGAATTGCTAGCCATGCCATCAAATAAAAAAACTTCTTAGTGATTAATAAATTGGTCTTTAGAAAAGCCAACTGACTCACTACAAAGAGCAAGCTTAGTACCAAGTTGCAGGCAATGAGATTTGAAGAGAATTGTAACAAGTAAACCACAAGATGAGCTAACATTTCTCTATAGTTAGTTGTACCAAAAAACCAAGCTAGAAAAGTTAGCTATCTGAACTGACATCAACTTAGTATACATAGGCAGACTTGGTTCATTTTGTTAGTGCGCTGCATGTGTATAACAAGTGAGAGCTCCTTGTGTGTGCTCCATGTAATTTTAAGAATGTGCACCAGAGGATGAGAGGATAAGTGTGCCCTCCAAACATTAGTGATGTGTGTGTGGAGAAAAAATGAAGTGAGTTCGGCTTGTGTGGGCATCAAGGTTGTCAAAAAAATATAAAAAAATTCATCCAGATCATTTTAGGTTCTAATGACTTCAGATCATGAAAACATACGAGTTTACCTACTATGCAAAAGCCTAATATCAAATAACATAAGAGTTCTAAACAAAATTTAATGATTTTATTACTTTAAAATGACCAAAATCATGTTTAAATACAAAGTTCACAGAAATTATTAATGCTTAAATAAAACATAGAATCTGTCCCCAAAAGATTGAACTGCAGAAGTTCAAAGTGATATTAACTCACACACATAATGTTTCATTTAAAAGTAATTAACAGTAACACTTATGAAGGAAAGAAATATTATAAGTGTTTTACAAGGTCAAGATTTTGACCATAAAACAAATCTATTTAAATAAAAGACTTTGCAAATTTATTGCAGCACTATGGAGATTGGAGAGTAAATAAATATGCAGGAAAAGCTATAAAACGTATTTGCTATTTGTTGTGTTCTTTTCAATTACATTAAGGGTTAAGCTATTCCCACTCCTCTTATTATTATTCCCAATCCAAAGTTTTATGGACAGACAAACTAATCCTATTTAGAGTGTCTTTCTTTACATTTATATTTCATGATATTTTAAACATCATAATTTTTTATAATGAAAATGTATTTTCAATAAAATAAAAACTGTTAATATGCTACATAAGTATGTTGATGATACCAAATACTGTCATATGATACCAGCAATGTCAACATAGTTTTTGTATGAGGATATATTACAAATAATAAAATGAAAAAAAAAAATAACAATCCATTTTGTAATGAAATATCAATTCAAGTAAAAAAATATATACACTTAATCAACAACGTCATTGAGATACAATTTTAAATTTAGCATTTAATTTATTGTGTTTTTGTATTATGTTAGGAAGTCTTTTATTTGTACTCATCCTTAAACTTCAATTTTAAGAAATAATATAGATAGGGTTAGTTTAGTCACTAGTAGAAGTCAAGAAGTGAAAATAACAATAAAAGGAGGGGGAATACCGCTTTTAGTCCTCTATTTTCTATACAAGTATATCAAGAGATAGCATAACCTGAATACCTGATTGGGAAATAGATATACAAATAAAAATATAAGAAATGAGACAGAGTGCTTTTCCTATGATATCACTAAGTTAAATATAGAAACTTGCATGTTAAAGATAGAAACAACAAAAAATATAGCAAATCAACATGTGCAAACTTTAAAAAGTAGCTCAATCAACATAGAAATGGGCCAAAAAGGGAGCACTTTGAACTCATTAAAACCAGCCTATAACTCACATTATTATTAAGTTCAATGAGCTAGCAAGAGAGTCGCATACAATTTTGCTCATGATTAGTATTGTATTTTTATCCATGTTAGCTCTGTTCTTTTTTTATGTTTGGCAAATAAAAGCATGAGATTTTACAATTTGGAACCTGTTTTTAACAACCATGGTGAGTGTTTTGTGTGGCATTTGTGTTATGCTCTTCTCCAATATAATAAGCTAAAGCAAATGAAGTAAATTGCTAGGTCATTTTCTCCCAAAGCCTGCTGCTTGTTTTGTAGAGTAACTTGGAATTCCTTCTTTCTTTCTTCTTCTTCTTCTTCTCTGCTTTTTTTTCTTTCCCAATGAATGAAAGGAGTTTAGAATTCCATGGGAAGATAGATCAATTTCTTTGACACAATGGAAATTAAATGGATGAACTATGCAGCAAAGTAGAAAATCTTCAATTAAACATAGGTTTGCGGGGTAGAAGATCCAGTTTCAACAACTCTGGTGTCAAAGAAAAAAAGGACATTGAAGAACAATGTGTAAATGACTGCACAAATATTCAGGAAAAAAGATTCTGCTATTGCTAAAAAAAACTTAGCATAATACTTGGGAAAAAAAATTGTCAGGATTTAAGAGCGCTACAGGATAATAATTTGCGCATATACAACATCAGTAACAGCAAGCCCAAACAAAGCAACAAACCTTCAACTCTTCACGATGGTCTTGGAGGATCTTTGCAGCACCAAGAAGCATTGCAACATGAGAATCATGACCACAAGCATGCATCTTCCCAGGAACTTTGCTCTTGTACTCCCACTCCACCATTTCCTGTCATTCAAGTACCCATGAATCAATTCCCGTGGAACTTTATTTCACCAATTACAAAAGGGTCAATGAATCCAAACTAAAAGTACAACGTGCTGTGCGTAAATGGTTCACTCTAGAAAACCAATATAATTAATGAAGGTAACAAATTTCGACAGAAATATTTAAGTCAACTTATAGAAGATTACAAAATAAAAAAAAACTGATCCCAGTTAAAAAAAGAAAAAGAAGAATAAAGCAGCTAGCAACTATATCTCACCCTTCTGGGATACATTCTCAAAATTCAATTAAAACTCATTTCAATGAAATCCAACTCGCAGCAACTGAAAAGTTATATATATATAATATATATATATATATATATATATATATATATATATATAAAACTTTCTAAATTCAATTAAAACTCATTTCAATGAAATAAAAGATAGAATTGAATATATATTATCATTCCTACAAGAATCAAACTGATTCAACACAATTAGACTAACAAAAAGAAGTAAAATAAAAATAAAAAATCAAGTAAACCAAACCTGCATAGCAAGAGCATCCATATCTGCCCTTACTGCAACAAAAGGAGGTTCACCAGACCCAATAAAGCCAACAACACCAGTAACTGAAAGTGGGTGTTTATATTTAACACCTATCTTATCCAATTCTGCTCTAATAAGCTTACTAGTCTCAAATTCCTCATAACCCAATTCAGGATTCTCATGTATCTTTCTCCTTACCCCTACCATCCAATCAAATAGCTCTTCTTTTTTTGCATAATTGAGAAACCTTGAAGGGATATCTGATGACCCATTTAAGCTTAAAATTGGACTCAACAAATACAAAAAAAACCCCAAAGAAACCCAGTTAAACCAACTCATGGTTTTGTTTCTCAAAACCAAGAATGCTTGTTGATCGTAAATTTTGAATTTTCTTTGAGGGCAAAGAAAAAGAACAGATTTTTATGAAAGAAGCGAGGCCTGGATTTATATGGTACAGGAAGTAAAACAAGCAAACGATCGTGCTGCTGCGTGATATTTGAAAAGCTTAAGAAAGTGTGAGGAAAACGAGGACAAAAAAAGTAGTTTTGGAATATTAGTGGGCGTGGTAGCAGGTGGCGGTGATGAGATGCTTCTCTGACTCTACATGACAAATTTATCAGGCCAATAATCCTCGTGCAGATTTTCAATATGTATTTTTTTTTACGCGAGAAAGAGAGACAGGCCAATTTTCACACGTTTCTATGACTTTGCATGTGCACTTTTGAGTAACAGAAAATGACAAAAAATAAAATAAAAAAAATTAACAAGGTATCGCAATCAAATAAATAATTAATAATAGCAATTTATTTTTATATTTTAAAAGTGATTTAAAAAAATTAATTTTTTTATATTTTTTAATTTAAATTAATTTTTTTTATGTTTTTATATTATTTTGATATGTTGATGTTAAAAATAAATTAAAAAAAATATATATATATATATATATTATTTTGATGCATTTCTAAATAAAAAAACATTTTAAAAAATAAAAGCTAACACAATATCAAGCGGGCTCTAAGTTGTATACTGATATAATAGATTGCTACTTAGATTTGTGCATCTAGTATGCTATAAATCCACTTTTTTTTTTATAATACTATAAATAAATTTTAAATAAAAAAAATTAACAATTTAGATTATAGTCTTGACTGGATTTAATAAGCTAGTTTTATTTTAATTAAATTTAAAAAAATAACAATAATAGTAAATGAAATTAAAAAAATAATCACAATAACCTAGTAAAAAAAAATTTAGAAATAAAAAAAATGAATAAAAAATCAATTCAAGTCAACCCATGATAATATAATAAATATATAACCTTAATAGGAAGAGCGAGTCAACCTAGATTAACCTGCGAAACTCGTGGCCCATGTTATAAGATTGAGATAACTCAGTAATAAAGAAATTGAAGAAAAACACAAAACTATTTTTTTAATAAAAATATTGAACGATGAAATCAAAAAAGAAAATAAACAAAAAAAAGATGTTGACCAGCATTAACTTTTTAAACTCATGACTCGAGTCATTAGACTAAAAGCACCATACATGGAAAAATAATGAAACTCAATTCCGAGCAAATCAAACATTGAAGGATAAAATTAAAAAGAAAATCAATTATACAAAAGGATAATAAAAAAATAATAATAATTAGAAGAATGGGGATAAAAATCAAAATAAAAATAAATTAGAGGACAAATATAAATTTTTGATTGAAGAGTGAAGTTAAAGAAAACAAAATAAATCAAAAGAATGAGGAACAAATTTTTTTAAAAATAATATATCATAATTTTGGATTAATGATGAAATTAAAAACCAATACAAATTGCACAAAAGGGAAAAAGAAAAAGAAAAAGAAAAAGGAAAGAATGGGCAATGAAATTACAATTGAATGATGAAATTGAAAAAAAAAATCAAAACCCTACAAAAAAACCATAGACAAATATTAGAAACTAAAAAAACTTGGCCCAAATTCGAAAGCAAAACAACTAAAGAGGTAGTTTTGAAATTTGAATGGTTAGGTGTTAAAATCAAGGAAAATAGAAAAAAAGATTAAAAAAAAAAAAAAGGGTTCTTAGTGTCATACTAGAGATCTGTTCATGACATGTGCCAAGGTAGGGGTTAAGGGGCCTTTAAGACGATTCAAACACCACCCTAAAAGCCATAGTGCAGCCATGTAAACATTGTTGCATACGTTGCACAAAAACAATAATCACCCTTCACATGGGCATTTCAATAACGATAAATAATAATAATAATAATAATAATAATAATAATAAGATCTTATTACTCTCGTAGTTAAGCCAATTTTTTATGCAATGATGGGTATGATATTTAAAATAAAAAACATTTAGTTATCAAATCAATTGAATAACTAAAGTTATTTTATTCTAATTGTTTTAATAATTATTAATTAATCTATTAAGTTAATAAATCCTATTAAAATTTGAATTAATTAAAACTAATCTATTAACAAATCCTATTAAAATTTAAAAGGACTACAACTAATTATATTTATTAATAAATATTATAATTATTAATTAACCTAAGGAAATTTAAATTGATTATAACTAATCTAACCATAATTATTAATTAACATATTAAATTAAGGAGTCCTATTAAATTTTAAATTTACCACAACTAATAATTTTCACCGATAATTATCATAAATATTAACCTAATAGATTAAGGAATCCTATGAAAATTTAGAATAACTACAAGTCTACAACTAATCATTTTCATTATAATTGTAATAATTATTAATTAAAGGAATCCAATCCAATTAAGATTTACGAATCATTTTCATTGATAATTCTTATAATAATTGATAATAAAATGAAATTCATAAATCAATTATTTTAATTTGCAAAGGATAAAGACTTTTTTAATTTTTTTTAATTGAACAAAAAAATATATTTTAATAGGTCATGATGTTCACAACCGTATAACCTATTGAATTGTAATGTGTTTCCAACATCATTTCCTCATTAACTTTGTTATTTTTAAAAAAAATATTTTTTAAACCATGGTAATTTACATAAAAAAAAAATTTACCATGTGTGAAGGCATGGAGCTAAATAGAGAAGAAATGGGGAAATAAGATTTTGATTAAGTTGATACATAAATCATGCTTGAATGTATTCATGTATATACATGGGTAATGTACTATGGTCATTCGATTAAAGCCGGTGAAAAAATAAAAATAAAATTTAATTCATTAGTCATATAGATGAATGTATCGAAGAAACATTAATAAATTTACAAATAGTCGATTCAATTGATGAAACAAGATATGACGAAGCCATATCAGATGGTAATTTAAGGAATAATTGGTTGGAAAATTGGAGATTTTTAGACATAAATGATGAGTACTTAAAAGTGTATTTTTATCAAGATTTTATATTATCATTTTTCACTCGAAGTATCAATAACTTCTTAATTAGAGCATGTTTTATAATATCATGTCTAATACTATAAGATACCTTTAATTTGTAGTAAATGTTCATCTTAAATGGAGGCCTATCACATAAATAAAATGATTGATTGATGAATTTAACTACTGAAATTGAGAAGACAAAGAGAGGGCTAAGCTTAGAAAAGAGATGCTGGTTCAATCCAAACTGGAACACTGTTCAGTCATTGGGTCATATCTGGAGCTGTAGATCTTGAATTTTGGTTTGGTTTATATGACTAGAAAGCTAAGACATAGGCCTAAAACTTTCATGAGGAGTCCAAGATTCAAAAGGTCGTTTTCAAGTTCAATTTGTAGCAACAACGAAGAATTCAGAATCTGTTTTGCAGCCCAGACACTGTTTAGTGTTCAGCTTATATCTCTAGCTCTAGAATTCCAAATGCACCGATTCTTTTTTACAATTTCCTAGAACTTTTATGAAAAAATATGCTCAAATTCTGATGTTAACAATAACGTTTTGTTCAGACAAGAAGATAAGGATTGTTACTAAGTCAAGATGTGACCACTCACTCATCAATTAGTCATCAAATCAATAGTTCTAAATTTTGGCCTATAAAAAGAGGCATTTGCCATGCATTTAGGCATACTCTTTTTCTTTGTATTTTGTAATCTTTATTTTTATTTTATGTTTATGCTTTTCATTTCCTTTACTATACTTAGTTAACTTATATCTTATTTATGTTCTTGTCTTGTTTATTTATGTTTCTCTTCTTCATTATGTTTAGCTAAGTTTATTACGTCAAGGTTAAAAGGTTTCACTAATGGTGTTAGGATAAGTATAATATAAACTCAATATGGACTTCAATGCTTATATCATAAACAACTTACTATTAACATGTCTTATCTTTTTATCTTATTAATTCTTAATACCTTGATTGTTAAATGATTAATCTAGATTTGTGTTGTATAACACTTGGTACAACAAATGCTTGGCACTCTCCTAGCCCAACCGTATGGTATTACCTATACCTGTGCTATGAAAGGAACTTGATTTGTTGTTAACATAAGTTAGCATCATGAATTCCTAACAATATTTAAAAGATTGGTGTTACTTAAATAAGATAATTAATATGATCATGTTAATAATTTATAATGAGCTATTAATGATAAATCATCCGATTGGAACCTCTTTTGTGTGTGGTTTCCAGTTGAGTAATAAAAAGAGTTTATATTATACTTATTTGAAATACCATTAGTGGATCCTCTAACCTATTTACCTCATCATCATCATCATTTCATAAAGCAGTTTAAAAATAAATATTACTCTAGATAACACTGTAGGGTGAAGGAGCATGAGTTTTTAGCCTTAAAATAGGAGGATATATCATTATTTAACTATGAAAGGAGGTTTCATAACCTTTTTATGTTTGCCTCATATTATGTCCTTACCAAGCAATATATGGTTGAGAGCTTACAAGATGAATTATGACATGAACTTAAGAAAGGATTGATAACATTGCAGTTTAGGAAGGCTAAATAGCTTATAGAGGTAGCCCATGCCCTAGAGGCATGCATAGCCAACAAGAGAAATGATGTTGATTTCTCCTTAGATAAACCTTTTTTTCAAAAAAAAAAAAATTGATTATTTAGTCAGTTCAAAAAAAAAAAAGGGCAACAACTAGATCTATTTAAAGAGTTAGTGCTGGGTTGATTGGAGAACAATAGAATTTGAAGAGTAGTTATGTCAGAAGGACTTCAGAACAAAAGACTATCATCTATCCCTATTATGCCTAGTGTGAGTAAAAACATCTAGGAAACTATTCTACATCGTCAATGTGATCTATATTTGTTAAGGAGAGGAACTCAGATAGCAGGATTGCTCACATTTTGGTATAGGTGTTACTATTATGGAGGACAAGGAAACTTTCGAAGAGATTGTCTTTATAGGATCGGGTTTACATAGGGATATAAACAACATACATAAAGTAAATAATTGTTAGCCATTGTAGATAGACCTGTTAGGATGGCATTGTCAGGGGCTAGTGGAAACAGGGGTGACCTAGAGCTTAAGGGGACGGAATAGAGGACAAAGTATTCCATATGACCTGGGAGGATGTTAAAGCTGCCTCAGATGTAGTGGCAAGTATGTTGTAGTTAGATTCTTAACAAATTTATGCATCGTTTAATCTTGTTGCTATATATTCGTTTGTGTTTTTCTAGGATTAAAGTAACAATGACATCTAAATGGGGTGAATTAAGTATTCTACTAATAATAACAAAAATTGCTATTAACCGTAATGGATTTGTTGTGATGTTCTTGATTCTAAGCTGATTAAGTCCCTACTGCCCCTATTATCATGGTTCTGGTTTTCTTTCTTGCTGTTTGTTAGGCCTATTCTGCTTTACTAGCTTGTTGATGTCATCTCGCAGGCCTGTTCTTTTTATTGGTTCTTCTTACTTGTTTTCTTTTAAGCCTTGTGCTGAGGTTAGCCTGTTGCTGGTTTTTCCATTTATGCAGTACCTTACCTGCTTGCTTTCTTGGTCGTTGTTGCCAAGGATTGTTTGATGTTGTTTGCTGGTTTTGCTGGCGTATTGCCTACTTGCCCTATGATTAACTATTATTAGCTTAGTTCTTCTAGTTCTTTTGTTTAGGTCCATTATTGGCCTTATGCGGGAGTTTGTTCTCATAGCTGCTGGTGTCTTCTTTGTTTTAAGGGAATCTATTCTCTTTTTCTGTACATGCTTGTATATTTCGACTTGCTGCTTTGCAACTTGTTTTATTTTGATCTATAATATTTCTTACATTTGATTAAAAAAAATTTCTTATTAACTCAATTAAACACAATTAACTAACAATATAATTAAAGTGCTTAAAGTAAAGAGTATAGGGATAGAAATTGCAAACTCGATTTTTAAGGTGGTTCGACAAGTCTACATCCACACTTAAAGCATTGAACTGGTCTTGAGTATTGTATTTTTTACTAATACAATCAAAGATGATAATGTCCTTGATGAATCCTTACCAAGCTTTTTTTCATCACTTAAAGAAATACTCTTTTCAAGATTTATTACCTTGGTGATATATCTCACCAATGACCAAAAGTGTTTTTACTTAAAATGAATGTTTTAATACACAAATATGAGTATGATATATTATTAATGATTTAAAGTTATTTTTTCTCATAAAATAGCTTGTAAATGATATATATGACGTTCACTCGAACATCTTTCTTAGTTCCAACTTTAATCCTTGATGAACAATCATAATAAATACATTTTTATGGAATCTTAGCCTAACATTGCTTTCTTGTTTCCATGAATCTATCTAAATATTATTTTATAGTTTCTCCAGGATACTATTTGAATTTAACTAAATCATCAATCACAAACTCTGGTCTTGTCCTTGAAAAATGAGTTTGGAATATGATTTGCATATCATTCCAATTCTAAATTGAATTTAGTGATAGATTTATGTACAAGTAAAAGCACTCCTAGCTAACAAATTTGGGAATAATCTTAAGTTTAAAAAGTCAGAATCAGATGCTCTTTTACACTAGCACTTGAATCTTGCTATATATTCTATAACAATTATAGTTTTATGGCCATTAAACAATATGAAATCTAGGAATTTAAAATTGTTAAGGTAGGGGTACATTCAATCAATGTAAATTGGATATAGTCTTTTATATGTTTACCTATGAATTTGTTGAATTTTTTATTTATTGGCTTATTCTATTATCCTTATAATGTATTTTTGGTCAACTTTATTTAAAGGTTCATTCATTTATAGGTTGTTTGGGATTATTCTTTCATCCATATTTTTTAGTGGTGAACTCTTATAAATAGTAAATTTAGCATTTGAGCTACTTCCAACTTATGTAATCCACCATTTCAATGCTTCAATGATGTGTCTTCGTAGATGAAACATGCATATATAAGCAATAACTATAAATCAAGATTGTCTCTACCACTAATGACTTGAAGTTTAGTTCTAGAGTGGGTCCTTGTAGTGCTCAAAATATAACGTGGATGATCTTCACAAAATCAAGTCTTTTTTAACATTTACGTCTTTCTTTTCTTTTTTTCCCTTCTTATTAATTGTGTTGTTTTATTCTTTTGAAACTGTTTGTAACCAAGGTAGAGACAATATCACCTCATTGGGATCTTATAGATACCCCTTTTGAGTATGCCTCGTATTGTCGTGGTTGTAAAACACCAAAAATTATGAGGAACAACAAGTTCTTGAGTTGACAATTTATGTAGGAAAGTCTTTTGACAAAGTTCTAGAATTGTTTAGCATCATGAAGCCCATTATTCCATATTATATTCAATTCCATTACAGAAACAAAGTTAATACATCAGATAAGCCTTGTTAAGTATTGGTTTTTCTCGGTTTAGTTGCATATAATAATCGTGTAATCTCTTATCCTTAAGCAACGGTTCTGCAGATTGTTGCTAAAGTTGGATAAGTACATAAACCTAATATCTTTTTCAGAGCCAACAAATAAGACAAGTCAACTAGTTGCCATACAGGTTGTGTTGTGAAATATAGCCACCCCAATAGCATTTTTCTTCAATGCCCTTGTACAAATTTTCTTCCGAGCCTTCAAAAGGTCCTTTGACTTTGTGCTTGTATAATGGCAAAACGGTAAGCTTGTAGTCGATTATCCTTTGTTTATAAAGGAGAATGTAGCTATTTTTTATGTGCAAGTGTTTGTAGCTAGAAGGGAAAGGAAAATGACAAACTTTTCTAACTTGTTCCACAGGAATTCTCCTTTTCATTCTCTTTTCCCCCCATATGGTTAGCATGATTTTTATTTCCCTTCATGTACCTGAATATATTGAACTTATGTCATAAACCCTGCTATAGCCATACAGGTCTCTTTCGGTTGCAAAATGTCATTTTAATTCTTCTAGATACATGCATATAGAACATTAATTATGTGATTATCCAAGCATCTATAAGAATGGTATATTCTTTCTTTTTAATGAAGTCCCGAGTCAAGTTTCAACCCTAACAAAATGATATCGAAACCAGTTTGATCTAGTCAATGAGTATTTGTGAGATTAGTTAGAACATGTGTGTTGAAGAAAATGGGAAATCCCAATAATAAATGGATTGTGGAGATGAGAGAGTGGATGAAAAATTGACATTTAAAAAATAAAATAAATTTGCAAGCTAATGGAGTCTAACAAGAAAATTAAAACTTTGCATGAAGAGAAATAGAAAAAGTCCAAAAAGAGCTTGGTACAAGTTGACAAGTCATTGCACATGTGATGATGTTGTACACGAGATAGATATTTACAAGGAATAAGATAGAAAATGATATAATGAGCCATGACAAAAAGAAGAAAATAAATACAAAGGCCACTTGAAGAGCCTAATCGTCAAAGAGAGATGTTTAGCTCAAGAAATATAGTTGCAAACACAAGAGAAGAAAAATGACTAAGAATAGCCATTTTCAAGCAAATACAATTGCTAAAGAAATGATTATTAAAGAGATGACAATTAGATGATATTAGGTGAACTTGATAAAAAGAGTGGCTAAGACAGAAATATAAATAAGATCTTTTCGAGATTAAGATGAAAAATTAAAAAAATAGTGTCAACAATTTGAGTTGTCATAAAGAAGAAGAAGAAGAAGACGACATTAAAGTTTTTGTTATCAACAAATGGTGAGAAACGTGTATCAGCCATGACAAAAATAATCCTCTAACATACTGTAAAATAATCCTTTAATGTAGTTTTAAATTCAAGGATTGAAAATTTTTCAAAATTAAAGGGATCATAATTAATTTTGAAATTTAAATTCAAAGTGTTATTTTAGTTGTTTTTGGTACATGTATTCATGACATTAATTATATGATTATCCAAGCATCTACAATTCTCCACATACTAGTATAATATAAATACGTGTTATGAAAAAGTATTGTAATCTTAAGTTTAATTCCTTGAAACTTCTTCTCTGTTATATGATATAAGAATGAGATATTCTTTATTCTCTAATATTAACATCGGAGGAACATCGGAGGAATTACTATACTCCATTTGAACTTATTGCTAAATCTTATACCCTATGGCATTTCTAAAAAAGTTTCATCACTTGAAAAACATGTTTATTGTTAGGAAAAACCAGGAACAACCGAAAAACAATTTTGCCAAATCACAATTCACAATTCACAATTTACAAGTCTCAATCCTTTTACCTCTTTATACAATCAAAATTAGGATCAAACAGTAAACAAAATAATGCAAACAATCACGCAAAACAACACCAAATTTCTATGTGGAAAACCTGTTGTGGGAAAAAACCACGAAACCGTAGTCCACATACAAACTTCCACTATCAACAAATAATGGGTTCACAATTGTTATTCCTTAGATTTAACTAAGGGTTACAACATACATATCATTAAGAACAATCTATTCTTGGAATACAACAAGATTAAAAGAGAAATATTTGAGAAAAACTCACAATACTGATATCCCTAATTTTTGACAAACCAACCAGCTTATACACCACCAATCTTCGATCCAATTGTTCAGAATGAAGAGTAACGTGTCGAGAAGCTGCTGTCAAAATCTCAGCTCGATCCAACGGTTCACGAGCTTCAAGATAAAGAATGAAGACAGATCGTTCAACTACCTCCTTTTCTTTTCTCTCTTATGTGTTATCTGTTTTGTTTTGCTCTAATTAATTACCGCCGCTACATTGGCAAACCTATTTTAATTTAAAGAGGCAAGTCATGCTATCTCTTGACAATTAATGCTGACCCTTTTATTATATGGTGAAAGACCACACACAACAAATCTCCCATTCACACATTATGTGAGTAATTTGTCATACTAGCGATCAGCTTGTAAACTTCAATGAAGAAGGCTCTACCAAGCCTACTTCCCTTCTACAAAACTCAAAATTCTCTCTTGGTAAAGGCTTGGTCATCATATCTAACACATTGTTATTAGTATGGATTTTCTCAACAACAAATGACTTCATTCTTATAGTATCTTGAATCCATTAATATCTAACTTCAATGTGCTTTGATTGAGAGTGAAAAGTAAGATGCTTACTGAGATGGATTGCACTTTAACTATCATAGTGCAACATAAAGTTCTATTGAACTAGACCAAGTTCATGTAAGAACTTCTTCATCCATAACAATTCTTTTCCCCCTTCAGTAAGAGCTTTATATTCAACCTCTATAATGGATAATGTAACATATTTTTGCAACCTTGATTGCTATAAGACTGCTCCCCTGCAAACTTCATCAAGTATCTGGATGTGGACTTTCTACAATCAACATCACTAGCTATATTTGCATTTGTGTATCCATCCAACATAGGTTTATTATTGCCAAAACATAAGCTAAAACTAAAAGTACATTTGATATACCTAAGTATCCATTTCACTGCTGACCAGTGTTCTTTATCAAGATTGGAGAGGAATCGACTAACCACACCAATTGCATGAGCTATATCCAGCCTTGTACAAACCATAGCATACATCAAGCTACCAATTGCGGATGCATAAGGTACCTTTTTCATCTCATCTTTTTCTTCATCACTTGAAGGACACTGCTTATAACTTAGTTTAAAGTGGCTTGCAAGTGGAGAACAAACAGGTTTGGAGTTGCTCATGTTGAATCTCTTAAGTACCTTTTGAACATATCTCTCTTATGATAGCCAAAGTTTCTCCTTCTTCCTGTCACATGAAATCTTCATGCCAAGAATCTATTTTACTGGTCCCAAGTCTTTCATTGCAAAAAACTTGTTTAACTCTTCTTTCAAAATCTAAATCTTTTTAGCATCATGGCCAACAATCAACATATCTTCCACATACAACAAGAGAATAATAAAGTTTCCATCTGGAAACATTTTTAGAAATACACAATGATAAGAAGTGGTCCTATCATAACCATGATCCACCATGAAAGAATCAAACTTCTTGTACCACATTGCCTTGGAGCTTGTTTTAACCTATATAAACTCCTTTTCAACTTGCAAACTAACTACTCTTTGCCTTTTGCTTCAAACCCTTCAAGTTGCTCTATATAGATCTCCTAATCTAAATCACCATGGAGAAAGGTAGTTTTCACATCAAGTTGCTTAGCTTCAAGATTCAAACTAGCAGTTAAACCAAGCATAACTCGGATTGAAGACTTCTTAACTACTAGTGAAAAAATTTCTTTAAAATCAATACCCTTCTTATGACTGATACCTTTCATAACCAATCTTGCCTTATACCTTGGTTGTGAGCAATGTTCATCAATTTTCAACCTGAACACCCATTTGTTCTTGAGTGCTATCTTACCTTTATAAAGCCTCACTAACTCAAAAGTATGGTTTTCATGCAAGGATTTCATATCTTCTTGCATTGCTTTCAACCACTCACTTTTCTTCTTATATGACATAGCCTCATTGAAGCATTTTGGCTCTCCCCCATTAGTAACTAGCACATACTCATGAGAAGAGTATTTGGTAGAAGGTTGGTGAGGTCTAGTTGACCTCCTTAATTATGGCTTATTTGGAGCTTTTTGCATAACCTATTCAAGAATAACATCAATATTATCATTAACTGATTCAAGATCATCAAATAATGGCTCAATAAGAAAACCACCATTATCATCATTTTCTAAATCTCCCACATGATTAGCAGGCATCAAAGGTAATTGTGGAGTAGGTCTTGGATTCAGATTAGATAGAATAAAAATAATGGATTATGTTTTCTCCTTCTGTTCAAAGTGTTCAATGGTTTGATCTTTAAAGAAAATGACATCTTTGCTTCTAACAATTTTCTTCTCCTTTAGATCCCACAACCTATAGCCAAACTCATCATCTTCATAGCCCAAGAAAACACACTGATTTCTCTTGTTGTCAAGCTTAGACTTTTCATCCATTGGAACATGTACAAATGCTCTACATCCAAACACTCCCAAGTATGCATAAGAAACATCATTTCCTTTCCATACTTTATCTGGAACATCAAATTCAAGAGGAACTGATGGAGAAAGGTTGATCATGGCAACTGTAGTCTTCATTGCCTTACCCCTAAAAGGACTTAGGTAGCTTTGTATGAGAGAGCATGCATCTAATTCTTTCAACAATGGTTCTGTTCATTCTCTCAGCCACTCCATTCTGTTGTGGAGTCTTAGGAACTGTCTTTTCCAACTTGATACCATGTTCCTTGCATTACTTCTCAAAAGGATCCTTGTATTCACCACCATTGTCAGCTCGAATACATTTCAGTTTTCTACCAGTTTCTCTTTCAACTCTGGCATGAAAATCCTTAAAGACATCAAGCACCTGATCTTTAGATTTCAAACAAGTAACCTAAATTTTCATGGAGTGATCATCAATAAAATGAACAAGTACAATGCACCTCTAAGAGACTTATCAATCATAGAAAAAATATCAGTATGAACTAAATCAAGAAGATGTGATCTTCTATGTGAAGGTGATCTTTGAAATGCAACTCTATATTGTTTACCAGCTAAACAATGAATACATGTGTTCAAGTTCATACATTTTAATAGAAGGTAGTTCTTTTTGGCAAGGATGTCAAGGCCTTTCTCATTCAAATGTCCAAGCCACTTATGTCATAAATCAGTAGAGCAATCTTTTATTGCATTCACCTCCCCTTTGATCACCTTGGCTTGTGACATGTAGAGAAACAATTAAAGAATTTTTGGAGAGCTTTCATTTACCATCTCTAAAGTAATTGTGATAGCCTTCTTCATCAAGAGTACTTGTAGAGATCAAATGTAGGCGTATATCGGGCACATGTCTAACATATTTGAGTAGCAACTTACACCTAGTATTGGTTTCTAACCAAATATCTCTAATGCCTACAACACTAGCCATTCCTTGATTTCCCATCCTAACTTGAACGAAGTCACTAGTAGTGTAGGATGTGTAAAAATCATATTAAGGTGTAACATGGTAAGAAGCTGCTGAATCTGTAACCCAGGTGGTATCCTGACATACAAGATTAACACAACCATCATTACAAACAATGGCAACATCACCATCAAATACAACTGCAGCTATACCATTCTCTTCATTCTTGTCTTCATCTTTGCCCTTTTTATCTCTTTTAACTTTCTACAATCTTTTTAAATATGCCCAGGCTTGTCACAATAATAACATTTGATTCCTTTCCTTGACTGAGATCTCCCTCTTGGCTTTCATTTGCCTTTTCTATTGCCTAATTCTCTATCTTGTTTACCGTAAGAAAACCTACTTTGACTTCTCCCATGACTTTCTGTAACAAGTGCATGAAACTCATAAGTGTTTGTCACTTTCCTCATCTTCTCTTCATTGAGAATGCTATCCTTCACTATTTTTAAAGTAATCTTTCCATTCGGAGTAGAATTGCTAAGTGACACCACCAAAGTCTCCTAACTATCCGACAATGAATTTAATAGGATTAATACTTGCATCTCATTGGTTATCTCAAGATTCATCAATGACAGCTGATTCAAGAACCCTTGGAATTCATTTATATACACTGAAGCATCTTCACCATCTTTGTACTTCAAATTCACAAGGTCTTTAATTACAAAATCCTTGTTTTTTGCACTCTTCTTAGCAAAGGTTTCTTCCAACATCTTCCAAGCTGTATAGCAGTTATGTTCTTGAGAAATATGATTAATGGACTTGGAAGATACCCATTTTCTAACATTAGCAATAGCCTTTCTATTAATCTCATTCCATTTTGCATCATCTATTTCATCATGCTTTATTCCTTTACATTCAAGGGGCAAAGCCAAATCATTACAATATAAGTGATCCCTCCATCATTGTTTTCCATATAAAATAATTGGAGGAAGTGAGTTTTATCATGCCCGAATCTTCTTTTTCATTTTAACTACACAAGAAATTCAATCTACACAACCAGTGCTCTGATACCACTTGTTGGGAAAAATCAGGAACAACCAGAAACTGATTTTGCCAAATCACAATTCACAAGTCCCAATCTTTTTCCCTCTTTATGCAATCAAAATTAGGATCAAACAGTAAACAAAAAAATACAAACAATCACGCAAAACAACACCAAGATTTTTACGTGGAAAACCCGATGCAGGAAAAAACCACGAGACCATAGTCCACCTAAAAACTTCTACTATCAACAAATAATGGGTTCATAATTGTTCTTCCTCAGATTTAACTAAGGCTACAACATGCATATCATCAAGAACAATCTATTCTTTGAATACAATAATATTAAAGGAGAAATATTTGAGAAAAAACTCACAATATTGACAGCCCTGGTTTTTGACAAAACAACCAGCTTATACACAACCAATATTCTATCCAACCATTCAGAATGAAGAGTAACGTGTCTAGAAGTTGCTATCAAAATTTCAGCTCGATCCAATGGTTAACGAGCTGGAAAACAAAGAATGAAAACAGACCATTTAATTGCCTTCTTTTCTTTTCTTTCTCCCATGTTATCTGTTTGTTTTGCTCTAATTAATTACTTCCGCTATAGTGACAGACCCTTTTTAATTTAAATAGGTAAGCCATGTTGTCTCTTGACAATTAATGTTGACCCTTTTATTATATGGTGTGGTACCACACATAACATTTATGAATCCCTCCTGTCTTCGCATTTCTACATTTGTAGACTAGCAAAATATGTGATATACTTGAGCATTTGTTGCCAATTACATGTTGAGACTATCGACGGCTAGTCTTGTTAGCATGTCAACAGACAAGCATTGCGCTATCATGAAGTGTTTAATTAAATTCTATATTTTTGCTATCTGATTCTGATCGATGATATTGCGCATTTAAATCTTATTGCAGAAATGCATTTATAAGTTGTGAAGAATAAATTTCTGATATATTGAGGATACACAGAACCTGGAGAACTAATTGATTATTGTTCTTCTGATTAGGAGAGAGCTGGTTTCAGCAAGAATTGACATTTACATGTATGATAGAATGATGTTAGTGGCCTTTTCATTTAGTGTAATGGTAAAGGGGTTTGGGACATAATAGGGTTGGTCTGTGACTCTCTGGTTCAATTTCTGTGTAATTTAGTACGAGTCTCAATACAACCTTGTTGGGGGTGTCGGGTGCATGAACATTTATTCTCCAGTCTGTTCTATACAGGATACTTTCTACAAGCTGCTAAAATAATCATTGTGTAATCTTATTTCAAAGAAGATGCTGATCATTGAGTCTTTTTATCTACATTTTATCAGAGACAAATTTTGCAGATCCAAACCGTGCTGCTAAAGCTCAAGACCCCACGCATTGTAATCCTGTCACCTGTGCCCGTGACCTAGATTACCTTTGCCATGTTGTGGTATGCAGTCTTCCTGATGGCTGTGATGTTGTTGAAATCAACAGCTGTTCTCTAAATTCTGAAACTACTGCGCAGAAAGTTCAAGATATAGATGGATGTTACAAACTTAAAAGCCTGCAGCTGGTGTAGAATGTGTTCGCCTTGTAGAGTTTTGCTGATCCTCGCTCATGACCACTATCTGTACTGCCAAGACGCAAGACTTTTGCTCTCAGCAGAGGCTCCAGTCTGAAGCTTGGCATTCAGGATTCGGTAAAGCTAGCTGTATCCGTAATCTTTGCTACATGGACTGTTCAAGTGAGCTGTGGAGGTCTCGTATCTTATGTCATGGATGGTGTCACCTGGCGTAGAGGAAGGAAATATGTTGGACGATGACGGTTGAACCATTGAAGGACTGTTTGGTATCATTTCCGTTTCGGTTTTCACAGATAAGATTACATTACATTTTCCATCTGCATTTCTTCATCCAAGGTAACATTTGAGATGCTAGAACAAAAGGTATTTATTTATAGGAAGACAAAGCAAACAACCTGCTTCAAACACTGAGGATCGCCTCATATACCATTATCTTTCGACAATATATTTACAAGACGTAACATATATGGTAGAATTACAAATTACAAAGGAAAATACATCTGCCAAGACTGTTAAATAGCTATCATTTTCCTCGTACTGGAGCGTAGGCATTCCCCACAAACTAACCATACTGTTTTCTCTCTTCTTGTATGGATTGGAAAATTCGGGCAGCTGATTCAGTTGCTGATCTAGAGTTGTGAGGTACAACCTTAATCACACGTGCCTGCGGCTCATTTGTTTGTGCATTTGGATAGGATGCTTGAAGTGTTGGTTCCACCGGAAAAAGAGGAAGTGCATTTGCTTTGGGCATCTTAGAGAGACTACCTGCAGAACTTCCCTGGATCTCGCTTTCTTTTAATCCGTGAAAATTCTCAGCACAACAGGAGATCACTCTGCTCATCTGGTTTGACATGTTACATGAACTCTGAAGAGGGATGTTGAAATTAATGTCTCCAACTGCTAACTGATTGTCCTTCGACTGTGGTCCAATGGGAGGGCTAATCTGCCCTACTGCAGAGTCGCATATTGATGGGTTCATGACTGGCATGCTGAATGGTTGAAAGCAAGTCTGCCCAAAATGAGGGTTTCCAGGAAGGATACCAATTTCTTCATGGTTAGAACCTGAAACGCTGTATGCTGCATTAAAAAAGTCTCCGCCACCTGGAGCAAGGCTGATTGGACCACAGCTGTCATAAACTGGTGCCATGAATCTAGAAACTGGAGGGCATGGTCCTGCATAGGGCTTGTAAACAAGTCCCTCAGAAGGTGACATGACAGGCACTAGCCACTGATTTCCTGGTGGTGGGTAAGACCATGGAGATGGTTTGGTGGTGGTAGCCACAGGAGCTGGTGGTGCACTTACTGAATAATTTGATCGCTGGCTAATAGGTTCTTTGCTAGTTTCATCATTAGTGGAAGGAAGGGGAAGCTTCCCAACTACATTCTCTCCTGCAATGTCAGCGCTGTATGCTGTATGCTGCTTTTGTGAATGATCTTTTGGTTTAACAATCATGGCACACTTAGACGGTACCTTGTTGATCTGGGATACCTTCATGGAAGCTCTTCCCACATAAAAGCTATCTTCATGCAATAGATGCGGAGATCCAGCAATCAATTTTTGAACCTGTTCCAATTAATGCTAAGAGATTTTCCTCACGGAGCAAAATAATTAAGAAACTAGAACATATCTTATGGTACAGAAACACAACTGGAATTATCAGCTTACCTTTATGAGTCTATGCAACTCGAATACTTGCACGGAAAAGACTCTTTGTTGACTGAAATATAGTAAAAGAGTTGGGCAAATCACTAAATAATTCAGATAGATAAAAAGAGCACGTAAAGCAATGTATATTGGAATTGACCAAAATTTAGAAAAATCACACCAGCACTAAATGATGACAGAAAATCAGCTCATACTATTAGGTAAATATTGACTGCATTAAAAATTCTAGCAAGATGAATTGCACTGATGTAACGAGTCCTATTTTCCTTGGAAAATTAATTGCCAGTTCATCTTTCACACAATTATGAACAACCAGAACCTATGGGGCTAAAATTTGAAGACAAAACACGCTGCTAGGGTGAATCTGATAGAAGTCCAACCTAAAACACAAACATACAGAGAAATCCACACCCTAGTTCTGTACAAAGCAACTCAAAACAATCATGTGTTAAAATGCACAAAAGAAAGGAGCGTGTCAATAACTATATAATAATGGATTAGAACAGGACAAAAAGTTAAAAGTGCAGAAGTAACAAGCCAACCCAGTTCAACCACACTAGAAGCCTTAGAATATGGTTGACCAGTAGATTTCAAGAAGAATAATGCTGCATGACATGAACAATATGTAACAAATTTCATACAAAATGACACATGCAACAGATTGATGACCCAAAATTGAATGAGCTTATCACCGATACCATTGTATCTTTTCATGTGAAACTCATGAAATCTTAAAATACAGGTACTTAACGGCTGGATATGTTGGAAGCAGAAAGCAGAAAGCAGAAAGCAGTATAATTTTAATCCCATAATGTGTCATAATCTAGGATGACTCAATTGCTTTTTTGAGAGGATGTGAATCCCCAGAAATCTATCCTTACCATTCCATCACATATTTTGTTAGAAGGAAAATGAGACAGGATTTTAAAAGCAATGATTCTAGGAAAGCCAGGAATTGAATTCTATTTTATTTGCATGTTATTTAGAGAATCTAGTAATTCTAGTTGTTTATATATATATAATAGATTATTGTATTATTTAGGACTTATTTATGGTTTAAGACTTCATTCTATTTCTTATAGTGTTTTAGGATCTCCTCATAAGGGCACCTACTATCATGTTTAATGATAGCTCAATAATTATTGAGAATTGAAACTAATGTTTTCACCCTTTAGTACAAATCTTTGTCTTATTTCTCTTCATCTATTCCAATACCCTTTTCATCCCTCTTCTCCTCCTTGTTTCCTCTCACCCATTCCTTCCGTACATGAGAAAATTGAAGTAATTTTCTTATACTGTAATGTTTAAGCAACCAGTTCCAGCATCAGGTGGTATCAGCAACATGGCTTCAAACATGCCTGTCAATCCCTCAATTTTCCCTCCTAATTCAATGTTAGCTCTCAATAGAATATAATTGGAGTGACCGATTTCCCCTTCTCCAATTGCAAACAGAAGGCACAATTTGTATGTTTCATATATTTGACAAGATACTGAATAATTACAAAAATGTGAGTTAATATCCAGCAACTGACAACCAAGCCAGTATCCTAAGAAGAAAAATAATTTCTACAATATTCAAGAGAGGTCAGGTTCTAGTTAACCAAATTCAATCATATATCGAACAATATCTAGGCAGATCATGATTGAGCTGAAACACCAACTTCTTATGGTAATCACCAAGTATTTTTTGGCAAGGAATGAGGTTTCAAGATCATATGCTAGCCTACTGAGCCCCATTACCTAACTGAAAAGAACCAACTCAATTGCACATAAGCTGTGAGTTTTTGAGGATAAAACAGAAGTTCTCTACCATGTGAACATTCACTAAAATATGTCTACTGATGATTGTAAATTCAGCATCCTTATCAGTGGCATCCACACAACCCAAATTTTTCACAGCAGATCAAGGTGTTTGGACTTTTTTCACCGGAACATGGATTTACAAAGAATAAGCAACCAACTAGACATGGCAGCATTCCTTCTCATAAATTTGCATCATGAAAGGTCTTTCTACTCATTATCATTATCAAAGAATGCAATTAAGAGAGGCATCTGACAAGATAGGTAGCAAGTCATTAGAAAACTACAGGCAAGAAAGCAGATAAGCACACCCGAACACCAAAAAGGGATAACGATATTTATATTTTCAAAAAAATCCAAAAAAAAAATTCCTTGATTCAGATGTAATTGAAACTCGTAGGTTCCTTTTCTCAGAATTGTAAATGCAATCAGTCTGAATCGTAGAAGAAATAACTTTTTTCTGCCCTGGATCATAGAGGTAACACTTATGTTTTTCTTTCGTTAAACATATCAACAAAATAGTTGGATGTTGAAAAGCTTTTTCATCTGAAATTCTTCCATCATATTAATAAAAATTTACCATGTTAACATACTTGCAAAATGAGTCAGGACCCAAACATGAAAAGGATTTTCAGATGTTCAAAACTCAGAAGGTAACTTCTGTGCATGGAGCCAATTTTTTATCAGAAGAAGAGAAGTATAAATCCACTTCAAAGAGTTGCTAAAACCAAAACTGGACAGTTCTACATAGTAGTGAAAGAAGGAATGCAGCAGAATACTCCATCATGGCTCAAGAGGAAGTCAATCTTCCATAAAAGTAAGCCTTTAGTCTACTGACATTTTTATCCTGATGGCAGTATACTTTAGATGTCTTTGTGAATATTCATCTAAACGAAAAACCAAGGTGTAGCACATGTGATTTCATCTATTTCTACTAGCTGCTTCTACTTCATTGCTCAAAACCACAAGCTTAAGTTTGTATTGCTTATATGTGTGATTGAAGCAAGAAGGTCACCAATCTAACCCAATTTACCTATTGAAATTTAAAAATAAACAGATGGTGAGGCAATGAACCAGTCATTGGGGAGGGGAGGGGGAGAAAGAGAGAGTTTAACAGTACTTAATTCCACAGCAGGGAACGAATGGTATTGCCAAAAAAATAGTCTGAAAAAATTCTGTAAACCTTGTGAAAAGTATATAGAGTACTCCAAACTCAAAGAGCAATGGACAGTGTTGGTGGACTGACAATAAAATTGAACTCCTTTCATTTAGGTCCTTTAAGTTCCTTGAGCATCATGCTATTCATACTGAACCAACAGCTACAACATTACCATGATGAATTATTGTAGTTGGAGCCATATGCAGACCAACTAATTATGCAACTGAAGAGAATAACTACAAAAACACCATTTTAACTCAGATATGGATACAACAAAATACCTTTTGTTCTACAAATTACAACATATTGATATATTTTTATGCTGATTAGCTGCAGCATATGTAAATAAAAACCATTTAAACAGGAATACTTACTTGACAATAGCTCTTCTTGCTTTCCAGAATTGTTTCTCACCTATTACTCCTACAACATCATCAGGAGTAATCTCCAGAGCAGTTACGGAGTCCACCATGGAAGTTTCTGCAGCATCATCATTCCTTTCAAGATCTCCTGCTTTCAATGACCCAGATTGCTTGTCTTCATGGTACTTGCTTCTTTTCTCAAGCCCACAACGATTTCTGTTATCATCTTGAAGCAATGCCCTTGAATATAATTCACTTCTCACCTTGGAGGGATTTTCCCTGCCTGTGACAACTCGGTATTCCACCAAAATATTATCCCCGATGACAGTCTTGTCTGGCATTGTGGCAAGCTCTTGATTCAACTGTTCATTTGTACCAGGTAAGCATTTGAGGACATTCACTGAATTCTTTCTATACTCTTGATTTGAAGATGAATATGTTCGCTTTAATGATTTGGTACTTCTAATTTTTCCTGATGGGCTTGACACTGAAGGTTTATCTTTAATTGATGTGACTGTAGCAAATTTTTCCATGGAATTCTGACAAGCCTCAAATACTTTTCCATTGTCTTCTATTTGTATTCTCATATGGTCTATTTCCTTTACATTTATGGTGCCAGTTTTTTTCTTCTGGGTTTCAGTAGTATTTTGAAATTGCACAGAGAAGCTCAAGTTTAAACAATGCTGATTTTCTTGATCTTTACTGTGCTGACTGTTGTTACAATAAAGATTTGATCCTGACTGGGCAGAGCTATGAAATCTAGAGTCATTTTCATCTCCAAGCTTCTTCCATGAAAAGTTCTTAAATTCGGAGACATTATGTGATTGAAATGAATTGCAAGTAGCACTGAATGACAATGGCCGTGAGGTATTCAAGCTTTGATCATTTGTAACTTCCACAAATTTTTCTTCTTGACTTGTCATCAGAGCGCTTGACTTAACTCCTCCAGAGGAATAATAAAAAAGCTTCTCAGTCAAATGCAAAGGTGTTGGGGATTTACTAACTGGAGTAAAAACACTCCTTTCATGGCCAGTCCCCTACAAAGATAACTCATTTGTAATCCAACAACACAAGTCGCAGAGAAGTGCGGAAATTCATGATACACAGCCATATATACCCATTGCAATGATAACAAAATCAACCCAAAGAATTATAAATAAAAAAAAAAAGTAAATGGACAAGAATACATTTTGAAAACACACATAAATATCCCAAAGCCAAAATTATGAAAAGGCAGAAATAATCAATAGAAAAAAATTCCAGGCCCTTTTTCTTCCCGAAGCAGCTTCCTTTATTCTGTAAGCCAGATTAAAATGTTCACAGAAGTAGATGAACTAAACAATCAAAACGGCATCCTAAGATCACATTTAAGTCTACAAAACCAGTTCCTCGGGGTTGGGGCAACAGATAGCTGCACTACCACATGAACCAACCCCATGCTCTGTGGCGAAAGCAGCATGTAATTCATATTAATCAGAATCTAAAAGATGTTAATTGCGTAGATGCTTACCAAAGACATGAAGCAAGGGTGTATCATTGTCAAACTTACAGACCAAAATAAGATAAATTCAGACCGGGAAAGAGAAAGAAAAGTTATCAAACTCACATGGCTTGAGGAGATTGAAGGGGCCAAGCTGCTGCCGTTGTTAGGTGGAACAGGCACCATGGACCCTGACCCAGAGCTAAACCTTTGAGAAGGAATACAGAGCTGTTCATACAAGGCCATCTTATTCCTTGGAGGTGCCCTCGGCCCTCCTTTCTCTGCATCATTCACGTGAAGTCTTGGAAACATAGGACTCATCATCTTTTCCTCATCCTTTGCCCCTCTCATTTTCGACTTTTTTTTTTGCTCTACACGAATATACTTATTCTTTCAGCAATTTCCAAACACCATCCTTTTTAAGCAAGATTCACTAAAAAAAAAATGCCTATCTAGATAGCAAATTAAAATCCTTGATCAAGAAAACAGTGGGTCACCCAGAATCAAATATTTTTCTTTTTTTATTAAAAAAAAATGCCTTTTGAATTTACTATATTGTAAATTCAACCATGAAAGCCACGTAGTTCCAGAAATATCAACGTAGTTCCAGAAAGCAAGCTTGGCGGATAAATTCAACCATGAAAAAAAAAACGAGAGAGCAGGCTAAGCCATATGGCAAAAGGCGGCTACTCTTTGAAGAATTTACAATTTTTTTCGAGTTACTTTCAAGAAAAGCATATCTCCAGATTGAAAACCAAAAACAAACAACAGGAGGACATGAAAAGAATATTGTCAAAAACACAAATTTTACAAGTAGCCAAAAGCAGCTGGCCTCAAAAAAAATCAAAACTTTCTAGAGTGCAAATGGACAGCCCAGAAGATATTTAGCTCAACTTTAAACCAAACGGGGAGCAGAAAATCAGGTGGCCACAAGAAAAAAACACGACACGATACTGACAACAGCATACAATAATGGAGAACTGATAGTTAAAAACAAAAGGGTAATGGTCAGTTCCTACTAGCTGGGTAAAGGGAGGAAAAAAAGGGAGAAAGAATCAAGGGATGATTTTTATGTTGTGGGAAAAGATAGATTTGGCTAGAGAAGAGGGCTGCCTTGAAATTCCACAAAACAGGATCTCTCTCCTCTCCTCACCCCAAAAAGCAAGGCTCGACCTTTAAAGAAAAGAAGTTGTGGACTCGGTGGGTCCCAAGTGGATAGAACTCAATCCTTTACTTGAATCCTCTCTTGTTCAGCTTTTTCCGGTACCTGCAAGTTGGATCCTGCCACTTCAGACAGACCCCACAATGCCACTTGGACCATTATCGTTCTCGACTTGAATATTTGATTGGGCCAACGATGACATTACACAGTATTTTTTTCGAATTCATCTCTCGAAAGATATATATATATATATATATATATATTTAATGACAATTCCATACATAGAATTGAAGGCTTCTTGGAAGTGGTCAAGAACAAGTTGAAAAATACAAGTACCAAACTGTACGGTTTCCTGTGTACAAAGTAGACAAGAAAAGTGCCTGAAAATGAGAAGGATGAATAGGGAAGACTAGTTCGCTACGACACGTGCGTAATTGGCGACCTTAACTGAGTTTTAAAACCACATGTTCTTTCTTTTTGCCCTCAAGATTTGGACAATCCTTTTTACTAAAAACCCGTTGCGAATCAACCCCCCTTCAGGGATACAGAGGGGAGGGGGGGGGGGTTTCTTGGTCGTGTATGGCTCATTTCCAGCCATGGACATGGAGCTTTCCTCTTATGGTGGGTTAGGGTTACCTTCTGGTTTTTGTTTGCAAGTTGGTTATTTGGTCATCATGTGAATATTATATTATGTTTAAAAGTAATATAAAATTATTATTGAAATTTTATATGATAAAATAAATTTTTACTCATAGCTGATACCAACCATTAATCTATTTTAATCTTTATTACTTTTTTTTGTTCATTTTTTCTTGTTTTTTTTTGTCATTTTCTCTTATAATTATCAACCTATATTTGTTCGAATGAATTAAAATTCTAATCCTATAATTTACTAGCCTTGTTTTTTTTTTTTGTTGCTCGTAGAATCATAATTTGAAGATCATTTTTTATTGTCTTTTCTGGCATTTCTCTTGTTTTTGAAGTAATAGCTTTATGTTATGTTTTTCAAGCTACATGCTCGAGTAAAGTTTGATTTGGATTTTTTCTATGGCCTACAAAGAGTTATATATTGTCCCATAAATTCTTTTTTACTATGATTGTTATTGGCTTTTTTATTGAAATTATTTTTTTAAAATGTTCATCAAGATATCAATATTATATTTATATATAGTTGTTAAACTCATGAAGATTTTTGTAAAATCTCTATAAGTTTAAGAGGGTATGTTGAAAAAATAAATCAAAAAAATATACTTTCAATTTTTAATCACTAGTTATGAAGAAAATCAAGCACTACATCAAATGATAAAATCAAGGATTTTAAATAATTAAATATTATAATTTATTTTTATAATTGTTTAGTTGTATCATATAAATAAAGTTTCTCACAATAAAGTTTTATTTATTTATTTTTAACATGGTATCAAAGTTTTATTAACTAAATGGTCATAAGTTTGAATCTCGTTACTCTCATTTTATATGAAAAATTAAGCACAAGATAATATAAATTTATACAAATTTCAAAACTCAAATAACTTTCATTTAAAGGGATGTGTTAAGAAATAATATAAATAAAACATTAAGCCCTCCCCTAAGAGCTTAAGTGTTTGGTATCATGGTGCAATGTGTTTTTTTTAAAATGTTTTTTGCTTAAAAATATATCAGAATAATTTTTTTATGTTCTTTTATTTTTTAGATCAACACATCCAAACTATCAAAAAATACTAAAGAAAAAACATCAATTTAATGCTTTTTTTCATCTCACATGCACCTTTAAAATGCAAGTAGAAACGCAATGTCAAACAACCTAACTTTTAGGTTGAAATGGTTCTTTGACATTCTATTAGAGCCTTGATGACCAAACATTTATGAGTTTGAATCTTACCATTTTCATTCTAATTAATAAAATTAAATATAAAGTAGTGTAGGTCCATGTAAATTTCAAGTTCCAAAAGCTTTTTACTTGATAAAGTATGTTACAGAATAATATAAAATTATTCTTGAAACATCATTTAATAACTTAAATTTTTAAATTAAAATAATTATTTGATATAATAAGTACCCGTGGAGTGTAACATCTTATTGCTAATAAAAAATTTAAAATGATTTTTTTTTATTTTGGTGGCCCACATTGCTAGAGTCACCTAAGTGGGATTGTCATTGGTTTGTACTCTTTTGTTGTCCAAAATTAAATTAAACAAGAAAATAAAAAATTATTAGGTAAACATCGAAAAGATAGAATTACAAAAACACTTTAATTTGTATATATAGAATTACAAAAACAGTACATTTCATTAAAAATTAGTGTAAAAAATGAACCTTTAACTAATTCAAATCCCATCTACTAAAAATATGTTGATATTATTATGATAGGTCTTATTTGATGTGTTCTATATCTTCATCTAAAAAAACCCTTATATTATTGTTAAAGAGACTTATAGGCTGATAATAAGATGTTCTTTCAATAACAGTTGTTGCTAGCTTATTGGAATTTGTTACAACTAGTTTTGACCATTGTATAATGGCATTAGATCCATAGAAAGGATACTTATATGGTTATATATGCAACATTAAAGAGCCCTTATATTAGTGTTAAAGAGACTTATAGGTTGATAATAAGATGCTCATTTAAGAGCAACCATGGCTAGTTGGTTGGAATTCTTCGTAGCCAGTTGTGATCATAATATGACATCATTATATCCGGTGTTTGTATTGATTGTTAATCCAATGCAAAAACAATGAGTATGCTTATTTTTTAGGTATAATTATTTGCTTTTAAAATAAATATTGAACCATGACCTATAAAACATAATAATTTGTTGATCATTCAAATATTTTCTATATAATATGAAAATTAATCTTGAGAAGAAGCAAGTAGCAACTTTATAAAATTAGGTGAAATATAAGGATCTAAGACTTCTAACCCAAAGAAAAGATTATCTACTCCAAGTTATATCACACAATACTAATACTAGTAAAAAAAAAAAAGATAATTGAAATTGCATATATAGGGTTAGTCATTGTTCACAATGACTGTATGACCATTTATATAATGGTATAGAGAATGAATACTATATAAACATGTAAATTCTAATTATATACCGATATTAGTGTCATGTAAGGAGACTTTATTAAATCATAATATAAACTAAATTCTTTCTTTATTGATACCAAGTGAATCATAAGTTAATCTTGTAACTTCCTATTAGTTATTTTTTTATGGACACTCACTCTAAATATAATTAGACTTTCTACTTCTCCGAGTATTTTCAAACTCCTAATTGATCATTTTTCCTTGGTCGATCATAACTCTTGGTTCCTTTATTAACCACTTCAAAACTCCTGATTGATCATAACTCTTCTAATGTGGTTATTTTATTATATTAATAAATTTCAACTCTCTTTCCATGCTTGTTAAAAACAATCATTGTTCTTTTATGTTTGGTAAATGAATATTTATTATTTATATAAACATTAACACATAAATTTTCATTGGGTTTTTTTATCTATTTTTTTTAATAGATATCTTGTAAAGTTGTTCAGAATGAACCAAAGGAAAGAAGTGTTTCTCCCCACTTTAATGGCTATCAAACTAAAGGGTTTCTTGCTATCCATTATTCTAAACCACATATATGGTTACCCCCCCTCCCCGAGTTTCTCTAGTTGGAACAACAAACTAGGCATTCACTAGTATTAATGCAATGGTAGATCAAAAGCAGACAAAGATGTGTTTGCTAGACATGAAAATCACTTCAAGGAATGGAGGGCAGCCTGGCAGCTCTTAAAAAGCGGCAGAGTAGCAGGGAGGAGTGATTTTACAAGACAAGTAATGTCCTACATCTTTGATGATATTTTGAATAAACTGAGACTCGTGCCTACAGATCATGAAAAAACACCAATAAAGTCTTATAAGCGTGCTATGAAAAACAACAGGCAAGCAAGTAGCAACCCTATCGTTATGAATAAAACAATGGTAGCAGGCCCATAGAATGACAAAAAGTTCTTCCACTCCAGTCTACTTTTAAGCGATGGAGATGTATGATCTTCAATCATTAACCCATTGAGTCTCAAATATATTCTCAATTAGATTTTCAATTCGTTCATATTTTCATAATTAAACCCTGCATCTGAAATGGTTATCAAAGAAAATCTTTAAACCTATATACCACGTCTTCAATATTAAGAATCTATATTACTATCTAATAACCTGAGATAGTCTTGGAAAAATATGGTCATGGTGCTACCGATTTAACATAATCTAACACAATTTCAACTCATTCCTTTGTCAGCCAAGTTAGCTAAATTGGGCTAGAAAGTGTTTCATTAAGCCTCTTGTAATTTGTTATTACTTATTCACATTTCTTTCATTGCACCAACACTTCAATCACCATAGGAACTCCCCTGTGGTGAAAAGGTAGCTAGAAACTAGTGAAATCTATGTTTTTTTTTTTCTCTCATGGAAGAGCATTGTCGATGGTTAAGGAATCATTATCTAGTTGTTTAGTTTAGAATTAATAAAAGACCCGGATATACTGATCTTATCAGAAATTCTAGGGTAAGGAATTGGTTGTGACTATAGAAAGTATTAGTACTCCTAATACACCTTACCTGAAGTAACCTACATTGTGTGGTTTTCATATGATTTAAAAGTTTTGATGGGGTTTTAATTGATGATCAGTCTATAGCTTAGGATAAAGATTTACTCTTATGAATAAATTTGACATTTCAAATTTATTATGGGCTTGTATGCCCATATAAATTCTTATGAAAAAGGACCTATGTAAGTGCCCCGACAAGGATTCATCTATCCTAGAAGGTGAAACTATTTTTCAAAATTCATATATTGTGATGAAAAATACTTTCAATTAAAATTAATAAATATCTAAAAATAATTCTGAAAATTTTCTAGTCAACTTCTAGTATTTAAATACCTACCTACCTATAGGTTCATCATTTTATACTAGGGTGTTGAACATTAATTTTCACGAATCAAAATTTTTAGGATTATTGAAATATTGACTAAATCTTTAAAGAACTTTACAAGCTTGTTGTAAATTCTAAAAAAAAAATACAAAGAAAAATCAACATATATATATTTTCTAAAAGAATACTAATTTAAAAAAAAATACAATTTTTTTTATAAGAATTAGGTTTATATACAACAACAACAAAAAAAATCCTTTTCTATTACTATTTTTTATTTTTTTTGTAAAAACCAAGCAAAAATTATTTTTTTTCTTTAGAAAATTGCCAAAAAAAAACCTAAAGATGTGTCAAACACCTTCTTAAATCAAAAATCTTTTCATAAAAAAATTAGACAAACTAAATAGAGCCTTAAATATTTAACGGACTAGTTTGACCCAAAAATAAACAATTAATAAGAAACAAAGCTAAAAACATATTAAACATGAAAAACAATAAAAACTCAATTTCTTAAACATAATGCTAACTTAAAAAGTAGAAAGAGTAGTTTGGCCTGTTTTTTTACATTAAAAATTAACTCGGAATGCTAACTTAAACATATAACGGGCACACGGGAAATATTTCAATGGAAAATCAAGAATCTCTCAATCCCACTATGAACAGTTGGATAACTATATGACAAAACTAAAACAAGGAGAATGAAAAGGAATAAAATGTGCAACTAATACCCAAGCAACCATGAAGATCATCCCAAGTTTCTTTTATTCTCCCACTGAAAAATTGCTGGAGCTAAAGAGATGCCCCGCGCCAACACAAAACCTTTACATTAGATCTTTTCTGTGGTTGCATGTTGAAACCAGAAAAGAATAAATACAGAAAAATATGTGAAGATGCAAACACCTTCTTTTTTTCTTTTTTTTTAGTCCAAGCATTGTATTTGAGATGTTCCAATTATCTTGTATTTCTGCTCTCAGATTTCTTTTGCTTTGCACACTCACCAAACAATGTAAATCGCCCACTTCTGCCTCGAGGTCCAACTGGGGTCCCTTTGACCTGTTTAAGTGCAGAAATAAAACATGATCAGTGAGAGGCAAACACACTTCCACTGAACAGAAGGATAAAAGGTAAATGGGATGTAGCTCAGTTGGCATGCAGTCCCATTCCCTACAAATACTTGGCTTCCTATGTTGTCTTTTTATTGAAGAAACAAAAGCAGGTAGACATCAGTGTACCTTTGCCCGATTAGATCTGCTGTTGTTCCAACAGAAGAGCCCGCTGCAACCTCCACCAGCCGAACTCGATTCATATCCCCTGAAGAAAAAGGAAAGAGTATGAGAGGTGTGCAACACATTCATTTCGATGCACCACCACGTCGAGCTTTACTTCATTCACTTCTCTATGACATTATTTTCCACAGTTTAAGCAAAAAAGCGACCATCCAAAAGCCATGCAAACATACAGATTATGAACGAGGAAAGACGAAATAGCAATATCATAGCACCCACTGACTTTCTAACTGCTATCCTCAACAACGTTTTAGAACGATCATTTTTTGCTAAAGCAGTTAATTACCGCAACAAACTCTCCACTAAGCCACCATTTGAACCAATTATGGTAGGTCAGATGAATCTCATTAATAGGTTATGGCAATCCTTTATCTTTTAAACTGTACATTTCTTGCTTCTCCATCAACTTATCTTAGACAAAAGGATGCATAACGTCATCCAAGCATCTGCATTAGATATCTTCCACTTTCTGGTGATAATAGTTGAAACAGCAGTGCCTGACATCTGAAATACCTAAACTAAGCACCAAAAGTAGATCATACGCTAAAATGATTCAGTCAAGGATTTGATGATAAATTAGTCAAGTAAAAACTGTTCCTTCTGAACCCGGAATACAATGGAGGGGAACTTACTACAATCAAACTGATAATTCATGTCTGATTTCCATCATTTTGTGTAAATTAGCAGTTTCAATTCAAAACTGGCCAATACAAGGAGAAAATATACCTCACCACTTTTTAATTAATCATGTTAAAACGACTGTGCTTGTAGGGAAATATGAGATACAAAAATCCTATTAAAAAATGTAAAACTTCATGAACCTCCAAAGCATTATGACACAGATTATTTCGATATAGAGCCCTTAAATATTGCAAGTGTTTTCCAAGAAAAAGAATCAAAAAGCATTGTGGTTCTTCAGATTATTTTTTGAAATGCATGTAAAAGCTCTACAGAAACCGAGAGAGAAAATAGCCTGCATAACTTGTGAAATGCATGTAAGCTTACTGCCTAGCAAAATTTTTAGGAAATCGAAGTACAACAAAACTAGGTTTTGAGGACAAAAGCTTGAAAAGAATTGGTAAAAACAATATAAGTTGTGGAAAATCTAAAATAGATCTGCAAAAGACTCACAGGCTTTCTTTGCTTCCATTGGCCACATAGCTGCTGCCATGTAACAAGCTTGGTGACATTGGATAATAACCCACCATTTTACCTATCTGATCCGTGTGGAGCACCCTCTGATCCTGCATCTTCAATACTTTGAGTTCATGATTTAATTCATCTTCCCATTTCGGAGATGACAGTGTCGCTGAATCTATGGACTCCATTTGATTTTGTTGATAAGTGTCCTCTTGAGGCAACACCTGATTCTTCTCAGGTTTCAGACGACTCAATGATCCAGGGGTGCCCTTCTCTGCCACCTGTAACCAGGCAGTTTCTAACCTCTGCTCACGGATAATTGATTCTATTCTCTGCATCGGCATTTCCTGCTTCTCTCCAGCATTGGCATCATTAAAGCTTCCTCTGGATAATTTTGCGGATTCTTCTTGTGATTCTAAATCTGAATAACCAACTACTGCACCAGCCGGTCCAGACCAATTAGCCTTCCCACCCCGTTCAATTGCCAAAGTCGCTTCTGTTTGCCTATGACCTTCTTGTAACTCAGATTGGTTTGCATAAATCAAAGAATCCAGACCATCTGACACAAGAACAATTCTAACCTCTACATTGCATCTAAGGACAATCTCGATTGAATTTGTGATACTGCTCAGAAACCTTTCAGCTCTGGCTTTAATATCTTCATCTTCAAATGCAACATAAACAGCAAGGGCTCCTGCAAGAAGAACCATAATGAACATTGTGTATAACAGCAGAAAGGGAGAGCAAGAAACATATGCGTTGACATGCAGAGAGATAAATCACTCATTTATCAAGGACACATTGGAATTTAAATATCAAAACAATCCACCCGATTGTTACTCTCACCTAATGCAGAAAACATTCCATTCAACCAATTTAAGTAACTTCTGTCTCGAGCAAAGCTTAAGTAACTTTTCACTTCACTGTGTTCTTTTATTTTATCCTAACTGGTACTCAACACTTACCACCAAAAACTTGGTATAAACAGCAGTCAGATCAAGTCAAATTTGCACAACAAAGAAAAACCTAATCAAAATGAGTGAAGAACAACTTAATCCGTCCAAACAATCAGGTAATGACATAGGGATTGTGGAGTGGTGGGCACCCAGAAGTAAATCTTCCACTGATATCTTTCTATTATATGTGCATGCAAAAACATTAATGTCAACGTAGGTTGAATACTCACAAGAACAGTTGTAACCTGGGATCTACCCAGAAACAGAGAAGGCAACAATGGAAGATGAAACAAAGGTAAAATAGAAGTTGAAGCAGATCATTCTTCTGTGATTCTATTCACAGCTATATATTATAGCCCAAAATTTTATCATTATGGTGTATGATGCAAACGTTACTTTTGGTTTCTTGATTTTCTATTAGGAATACCAAATTCATTAATTCAAAGGGTAAGTTTGGAGCAAGTTGAATGGAAACGGCACTAGCTAGTATGGAACCCAGTAGTTAATGTTAAGAACTATGGACTTACTGGAAATATTGAAGAGCTATTAACAATGCAGAGAGTGTTGCGAGATTGAAGGAAGAAGAAGGTGATTCATCAGAAAGAGAGACAGAGGGAGAAAAGGAAGAAGAAATTGTTGTAACAGATTCTACAATTCATTCATTTTTGCCTTGTGTATGTCTGTTACAGAAAAACAGTACTATCCTGAAGAACTAATTCTTCATTCACTAAAGTTCTCCTGGCCACATGTCGCAATGCTTGCTATAAATAAAACAGTGCGCACTGCGCAGCAATGGTATCTAAACAGTGCGTTTTGATTACACTTGAATTCTTCATCTCCAACGGTCACTTAATTCTTTCCAGAAGAGGTTTTCTTCTTAGTCATTGCTGCATTTTCATGACTCCAGAATTAGACTTGTAACAAAGTAACAGCTAAAATCAGGATGACTTGTCCACTTTACTTGACTTCTTGGAAGTTTTTTAAAAAATCAAAGGAACTTATTGACAGCGTAAAAATATGTAACTGAGAAAGAATCGCATAGAACACATATAATAGATGACAAGCCCGTCAGAAGCTGGTGGGAATTACAGCTGATTAAAGGAGAAGACAGGGATTCATTGGTATGGTTGTTAGGATCTCATGCTTCGTCTCAGTTCACATACAAAACGAAGGGACTAATGGGGTGAATTGCAGATATGCATAAATCAAGAAATTCAGTCAAGATTCAATTCGATTCATTATGATTCATTGAATTTTAGGAGTCAACTCAGAAGCAAAATGCAGAAATTTAAAACAGATGGTAAGAAAAGTCTGGAGGCTAAAAAGAGCTTTCTGATTCAAGATTTGACAACCATGTTCATTTGGATTTGCCAAGATCATGTGATTATAAGATCCTCACATGGTTCATAGAAAACTTGAACGCACACGCAGAGGGGAAACAACTCTTGCATTTACAAATTAGGCACATAACCTTATAGAATGGCCCAACAACGCTAAGAAGTATCATTCATCAAATCATCTTATCCAGCAGAAGGAGAAACAACTATTTTTGACCGTATAGACAACAAAGTTAGAATCTCTATCCCACTGATCAAGTCCTCGAGAACCACTAGGAGCACTAAATCAAAAGGAAGGCAAAATCAAAAGGGGAAGCAGTTGTTGTATTTTCAGTTATTTCCATCCCACGGATCAAGTCCTTGAGAATCACTAGAAGCACATTTGGAGTAACGAAAGGTTGATCAGATATAGATCTCTAGATCTAAATCAAAAGGAAGGCGAAATCAAAAGGAGAGTTTTTGTATTTTCGGTTACAGTTCTTTCTTTTACCATGATTTTCAGTTACAGTTCTACCAGCAAATGATATTGGAAGAACATGGAAAAGTATTGGACTTACCATCCACTTCAGATATGGACAGAAGCTTTCCATGAGCATGTAGAAGCTGCCTCAATGTCTGTGAGTGACACTTTTCAATACATTTCTCCCATATATCATCCAACTTGTCTGAGTTTTTGTACCTAAATACCTTATTTCCAGTCATTTCATCATCCAATGAAGCAGATAGAGTATTGTTATCCATCAATCGAGGGGGTTTGGCATTAAATTCATATTCCGCTTGGTGGCTGGAATGTCCATTTATTGCCCTGTACAAGGAAGAAGGCGAACTTGATCTCCGGGGAAAATATTGAGCATCTGAGTTTGGCTTGTAAACATTGGATTCCTTTGAAACACTTGAAGGATCTTCCTCAGTTGTCCTGGAGCTCTGCCTCCTACTACTGCTTGACAGAGTGAGATCCATTGAAGGTGTGGAACCAAGCTGTAGAAGAGTTGCTGTGAACCATGTTGAGCGGTCACTTGAGATCCTTAGCTGTTTCTCAGCCTCTGAAAGAAGCCTCAAAGCATGCTTTAGTCTCTCCAGTTCTGCTTCAGTCACTAAAAAAACAGTCGAAGCATCCATCAAGAATAACAACATTCTGACAAAAAACTAGAATCGCAATATATGCATATGTGCAAAACATATATAAACTTCTTTATACTATATAATAAATTTGTGAACTGATGCATCAAGGTCATACCAGTCGAATCCAGAGGTTAACAACTAGTAACCTAGAAAAAAGGCCATTAAATCAGGTACAAAAATCACGAACTACCTTATTAAAGCTGAGCTAAATCTAATATCATTAACTGACTCTGCACTAAGTTTACAAGTCTCTGCATAATTCTTATATGCATATGGATGAGCTCTAAGGCCACTCTATAAAAGCAAGGGAGTGCTACTCACAATTCTGCGTACCAATGAGTGAATCACCATGCTTGGCATAAACAACATTGTATGTCCCAGCAATAATATCCATAATGAGGCTGGCCAGTTGAGACATTAAAACCATTGGATCAATGCCAGAGTCCATCAAATCCCTGGCCCTTTTCACTGTTTCAGCAGTCTCTGAAGACATTGCTAATTCCAAAAGTTCCAGTAATTTCTCATCTGAAACATCCCCCACCTGAAAAGATTGAAAGTACATATTGAGTCCAAGTGATTCAAGCATTCGTTACACAGAGAGTCACAAGTATTGTCCAGTAGTTATATGATACTCGTTAATGATTCACCTATTAGTCTTCTCCTACCAAGATTTGAAAATGGTTTAAGGGAACCAATGGAAGCAGAAAATGTTAAAGAACAGAATGGTAGACAGAACTCACCAATTCATTTACAAGAGAAGTAGTTATCTTCTTCCCAAGCAAACTCAACTGGTCTAACATTGTTTCTGCATCTCGAAGTGAACCATCAGCATTCAAAGCAATCAAATCCAGGGCATTCAATTCAACATCAAGATTCTCCTCGTTAGAAATTTTCCTCAACCTTGCTACAATATCTCGATCTTTAATTTTGCTGAAGAGGTACTTCTGACACCGTGATTGTACAGTACGAGGTACATTGTCAGCATCGGTTGTTACAAATATGAACACAACTCGCTGTGGTGGTTCTTCAAGAAATTTGAGAAATGCCAGCCACATCTTAGAGGGCAACAAGTGACATTCATCAATAAGAAAAACCTTGTAACGTGAAGAGCCCAATGGAGGCCCACGCGAAATTTTCTTCAGAAGATATCTAACTTTTTCAATTCCCTTCTTGTCGGTGCCATCAACTTCCCATAGATCCCTGGTCTTCCCAGAACTGGAATCATTGCATTCTCTGCAGCACCCACAAGGTTTTATTTCTTCAGTAGACATGCAGTTTAAAGCAGAGGCAAAAATCCTAGCTGCTGATGTTTTACCTGTGCCTCGTGGACCTTGGAAAAGATAAACCCGAGCTATTCTTCCCCTAGAAATAGCATTGATAAGTGATTGAACAACAATGTTTTGCCCAATCAGTTCACTGAAGAAAGCTGGCTTGTATTTCTGGCTTAAACTTCTGATATTTTGAACCGTGCCTTCATCTTCTCCGTCTCCATTTAAAGCCACGATCTCCAACCCGTCTTGATTCCTGTAACTGGACCACCTCCTACCATCCAATCTGCACAATGCCTCCAAATCAAGTTCCCCGTAGTTTGTAGAAAGCTCATCATCGCTATGAGCAGTACCTATCGATGACCCTCCTATGCCATCACCACTGTCCGCAAGCAAAGGGAGAAATGCTTGTCCAGTTCTTGAACCAATTCTGCGCTTATTAGAAAGTGAACATGAACGTAGGCGTCTATGATACATTGACTGACTACCACACAACATGCTACTTCCTTTTCTCCTTAAAGTATCTGAAAGGGAAGGTGAGCAACAACTACTCCCACATACACCTCTGTATCTTGGTGTCCGTTTGGACCAATAGCAAGGAATCCCACATCCATGGCGACCAGGTAAATCCAAGTGATCACCATCCTCGTCATCCCCGTCATTCATTGAGGTTGTGGTGGCGTCCCAAGATCCAACTGTGCTCGGGTTGCGATTACGGTACTTGTTACAGGAACTAGTTGACAATGCAGGTGTGCTGTGACAATAAGAAGAGTCCTCTTTTCGACTAGTTCTCAGAAATTTAGAAGGAGAATGTGACCAGTTCTTGTGCTTAAGTTTTAGTAACAATGGCGATGCCCCAGAAATCTTTCTTAAATCCTCTGAATTACTATATTCTTCAGTATCATCAGATTGTTCAACAATAGCATCCCTTCCTAAACCTAAACTCAAACCCATTGAAGGATGGCCCTTAAGTAATCGCCTCAAGTTCATCTCTTTTTCTTGATATCTAGACAGAACATCCAGACGAGTATTAGTTTTCTTACCCTTTTTCTTGACGCCCATTGCTCTTCTCATGGATGGCGACACGAGATTTGCGTCTCTACGTCTGAAAATCATTGCAGCAGACCTTGTCTCACCCAAATACGTGTCACTCTTCGAATCCCCAACGTTTCTTGCATCACTCAGGCTATCATCAAGGCTCTCTTGAACTGAACAAGACTCAGAGTTATCATCAGCATCATTCCTTGGCAATGCGCTCTCCTCACTGGAATATTTCTGCGACTTCCAATTGTAAAGGAACACTTTTTTGTCGCTCCCGTTATTATTGAGCACACTCTTGAAATGGGAACCCAAATGGGTGCTGCTATTGTTACTATGACTAGCAGCAGTACCACCATTTTGGATTGCATTCTCATTCTCAAAATGTTTCCAAGCAGAAGCAGAAGTAGAAGCTGCTGCTGCAGATCTAGCTGACTTCCATGAAGAAGTTGTACCTGGATCTCTCAAAACTCTAGCTGCCTTTCTGATTTGAGTGAGCTCCTTCTTTAAGTGAAGTCTGCTTGGATCAGAAAATCTCATTTCTGACATTTTTTTTTTCTTTATTTTCAAAATTATTTGAGCAACGAAACAGGCACTCACACTATCTAACTAACAAGAACCACTCTTGAGGGTCAAGAAAAACAAAGAATTTGAATTTGAATTAGACCCACATTCCCATTTCTTGAATAATGCACCCCACATCAATCATTTGGTTTTAGAAAGAGTAGTGAAAATGGAGAAAGAAAGAGTGCTTCTTCTTCCTTCCTTTCTTTCTTTTTGGTGGGAGAGATAATTCCAGATCTGACAGAGTTTGTCTTTGATCACTTCCTTGCACTATGATGATTCAGAAGAGTGGGGCTAAGCAATGAAATGAAAAATGAATGATCTCAGTAGTTGTGAATGTGATCGTATTTTACTCTCACTCTCTCTTTTTTACTCTCACTCCCTCTTGCTCTCACCATGGTTCTCTCTTTCTCCTCTCAGTAGGGTTTGCTTCAGTTAGCGCCCCAAATGAATTCTCTCTTGAAAGTTGAATATGAATCTTTTGTGTCTCTCTTCTTCTGTCGCTTTGTTTGTGATGGAGAGATTTATTGGGCAAAGTACATGAGATGTGATGAGCACAGAAATAGAAAGAAAGTAAAATGCGTATCAATGGAAAGCTATGGTAGTATTTTTCTAAAAAAAACATTAAAATATATTAAAATAATATTTTTTATTTTTAATATTATACATTAAAACAATTTAAAATTTAAAAAATATCTTTTTAAACATGAAAACAAACACGCCCCCTGAGTTCAAGCCTCAATTCTCTCTTTTTTTCCCTTTTTTATTTTTTGTTACTTTGTCTCTTTCATCGCTAATTCTAATTCCATTGGATCATGTTTTCCCTTTTCTTTTCTTGTATTGTTTTTTTTTGGTTAATTTTTTTTACTTTTCATAAAAATATCTATAGGAGACAGGTTTGCTAAGTAGAAATAAAAAATATTTTATTAAAAACTCATATATTTTTAAGAAATTGAGAAATATTAAAATAGTTTTTTTCAGCTTTTTCAATATAAAAATAAAAATATTGTTTAATTCATCTAATATTTTTAATTGAAAACCAAAAATGTACTTTAATTCCGCGTATCTGTTTATTAGAGAATTCAAATCTTATTTTATTTTTGGTTTGCGCTGCTGAATTTCTACACATTCCAACCTTCTCTTTATGGTAGTGGTACATTTACAAATGTACATAACATGCTCTGGATTATTTATTTATTTATTTTTATCAAAGGATTGTTCATGCAAGACCTCCAAAACCAAGCATTTAAGAGTGTGTTTGTCACACTGCCACGGCTGTGTTTTGAAAAAAACACAAATTAATTATGTTTGATTAAAGTTTAAATACGAGTTTTCCAAACATGAAACCCACAAAAAATAGTAATGAAACATAGTTAATTAAAGTTTAAATGTGTGTTTTTCAAACATGAAACCTATAAAAAATAGCACTGAAACACAGTTTAAAAAAAAAAACAAGATTTAGCTGTTTTGTTAATACTATTCACTTTTCTTAAGTGAACAGTGCAGAGTAAATTAACACAAGTGAACACGTGAATAGTGCAGTGAAATTGTGCACTATTCACGTAGAAAGAGCGGTATGTTAATATAAAATGCGATTAATCTTTATTCATTTGCACTGTTCACATGAATAATACAGTGAATTTATTTATTTTGCACTATGAATAGTAAAAAAAATCCAAATTTTTAATTGTGTTTTATTCAAAAAAAAAAACTAGTATTTAACATTATTTAATGACACTACATAAATTAGAAGGAGATCACATGATATTGTAATATTTGCAGAATTTGATTGCAGTCTCAATTTTGTTCCTAATGTTGTCGCGCTTAAAAAATTCAAGAAAACTGTAGTTCTTATCGGATGTATTTTATACATAATGGAATATGATGGAATTTTAGATAGTTTAATGAAATAATAAAAAATATTTTATATAAAGTATTATTTATTTCATGATGTATAACATCAATTTTAGAAGTATTTTTAACCAAACACATTAATCTATTTTTTCTTTAATTTTAATTTCAACCACAGTTTTAACTAAACATATATAAATATCAAACCAACTTCAATAAAAAATACCTTTTATAAAATAATTTTTTTTAAAATTACAGCTATAAAAATTATATAGTATCAAATATAATCTAAAAATAATAAGACTATGGTTTTTAGCTTTTTTAATTATAATCTCTTTTATAATCCATCGTTTCTTTCACAATAATAACAAGGCCCCTTTTTTCCAACTTCGAAAGTAGTAAAGTACTATTTTGGTAATGCAAAGAAGGAAGGATGTAAATAGGACAAAGTATTGCATTCAGTACCACATCGAATAAATTGGTTAATTTATTTAGAATTATGTTAGAGATTTTATTTTTTAAATTAAATTTTATTTGAAAATATATTAAAATAACATTTAAAAAAAATTATTTTCGACAACAACACATTAAAACGATCCAAAACACTCAAAAAAACATTTAAAGCAAAAAATATTAAGAATTTTTAAAACCACAATTAAATCACAAACACATCCTTAATATTATCATAACTTTCGCATAAATTTACAACCATATAATGCATTTGTACTAGCTATCTTCAAATACTTTAGGATTCTAATAGTGGCATTTATCTATGCATATTGTATGTTTAGTATTATACTGCATGATGTATTTTTAATTGAAAAAAAGGTATTAAAATAATATTTTTTAGATTTTTTTATATCAGAACATTAAGATGATAAAAAACACCTAAAAATCATTAACTTAATGCTTTTTTAGACGAAAAACAATTTGAAAAGAATGAGTTATATGATTTTTATTATTAATTTATATACCAACCAGTGGTGCAATTGAAACATTTTGTAGATAGGGATCAAACAAGAAATTTCGCAATAGTTGGAGGGCTTGAATGCAGTTTTCCCTAAAAATAAAAAACAAAATCATGGGCTGAAAGTACGAGCAGCAAGATCATCACTCTCTCTCTCTCTCTCTCTAGGATATTAATATGCTCAGTCAACACGATTTCAACACAAATCTCGTAATTAACATCAATTAATAGCAATCAAATCAATATAGTTAGGCCGCAAATCACTCCTGTCCTAATGTTGAGTTACTCTTTTTTATCATGATTGGCCTAAGCTGTGGGGGTTATTATTAGAGTTTTTTATTAACCTATGCTACATATGTACTTGCTCTGTTATTTTGTCTAAACTTGACCTGGTAAGATGATGTAATTGGCCTGCCGGTGGAATAATTACAATTTAAGAGAAGGTTTCATCGGTGTCATCTTGAGAGTGGCGGTGGAATAATTATAAATGGATGAGAAGGATTGATCGTGTTAGGTTAGAATAATAGTTTAAAATAGTTCTAATTTTTTATTTAATTTTTGTATCATATTCAAGTTTTTATAGGATTTTTTAAGGTTAATTTTTTTTAGAGTAGTTATGAAATTTCAAAATTTTATTTTGTTTTCTAATTGAGAGTGGTGATTTTCCTTGTTATTTTCGGATTTCATGCTTCTTTTCTTTATAAATTTGGATTTTTTTTTTTTTTTAGTTGAGATAGAGTTTCTAGTCTAAGGCTTTGTAAACCTTCTAAAAATAAGGATTAGAAGATTATTATTCTAAAAAAAAAAAACATAGGAGCTTGAGATTCTCTGCAATCCTTTTTCGCTCATTATAATTCATGTGTTCTTTTTTTTATTTGTTATTTTCCTTTAACTTTCGCCTGCTATATTAGAAGAGTTACATGGTGTAAGAAAAAAATATTTTAATTTGATCTAGACAAGATTCAATATTAATGATACAAAAAAATATATATTTTAATATGCATAAATTGATACATGATTGTTATGTATAAAAAAATATTTTATGATTAGAGAATTATTGTAGATTTTCTATGATTAATTTAAAAATATGTAAGTAACAGAGTAATTATTTTAATCTTAAGATGGATAATTCATTTGTTTTAGTCCAAGGGCTTTATAATTTTTTAGGGATGGAGATGTAAAGAATCTAATAGAAAAGTCCCACTTTTCTAGAAAATTGGAAGTGGTTTGATATTGCAAGCAAACAAAACAACTTAAAGTCCCATCTTTTTTTTTAATGTATATTCATTATAAAAACCTTTATATAAATAGAAATCTGCAATAAGTTTCACCATTTCTTTTGTTCTTATTTTTTTTTTATACTTTCAATATAAGTTGTTTTGTTTATGTTTTTTTTGTTTTTTTATTAACGTGGGTGTCCGAGCCAGCTTGCTCATACCTCGACTAATCCCACGGGCCCTGAAGTTAACGGCCATGTAAACCTCCAATGACTATCATATTAGCAATTATAGAGCTGGAAAACAAAGATCCACTACCATTGGGCTACCTACTATATGGTTGTTTTGTTCATGTTTTTGCAATTGCTAGAGTAAAACATCATTTACTTTTAGTTTTGTATAATGATTTATAAAAAAAAGTGTAAGGAAAAAAAATGGAAAAATTAAATAAGAACAAAAAAAATATATATATAAATAAATCAAATGTAAAGCGATAAATAATCCAAGTATAAAGAATAAAAATAATATTTTTATTCAAAAAACATATATAGAAAAAAAAAACTAAAATATATTACAAAAAAATGAAGATAATAAAAAAAATTGGTGATAAATAGATTAAGTATAAAGTGATAAATATACAAGTATAATGAAAAAGAAAAGAAAAAAAATCTAAGAAAAATTAAAAAAAAAAAAAAAAAAAAAGAAGAGAGATTTGTCATTAAAAAAATTAGAAAAAATCCCAATCATGTAATTTCTACCTTGAAAAAGGATTTCCTCCTTGAAAAAGGATTTCCTTTATATATATATATATGGAATACCACTTAACAAGGACTTTAACTATTCAATAGAATTCAGCCTTTACACGACCATTCTTTTAGCAGTTTTAAGGGCGGTTTGAGAAGATTACGTATATGTTCTTTGAAAAGTTATAAATTATAATTTTTGAAAATAACATATAAAAAGAAATTATGATATTAGCTTTTAAAATATCATTAAATATTTACAGCCACATATATATAGCCGCAGTCTAAAATACTGATATTAATTTCCAAACGGGCACTGATAGGTACCCTTTCTTGTTTCTTGACAGGAGAAGTCCAAAACAAACGAGACAGGCATTGTTCGTCTGCATATATTTGTTCAAGGACACCATTTATGGTTAATTAAAGCCACCAGAGAACTTGTCCAAACATTGACAGCTACGGCAGTACTCGTCCATTATAATGCAAAAACTAGCGCCTCCACATCATGTCGATAGAAAAAGCTTCAACGAATTCGTGATGGAAAACGTCCTGATCCCACCAGAATAGGGATATGATAATGAAGACACGTTTACGAGCAGATCAAAATCAGAGAGAAGTGGAGGAGGCCATAGTGTTCTGAGAAAAATCCTCAAGGGTTGTTGAAGGCTTGCCAAACTGGTTCAAATTAAGTTCATCGAATTAAGCTGAGCAGACGAAAGGATCATAACAAAACTTGACATTAATGAAGGAAGCAGACCAGTGTTCCTTTATGTTTGAAATCTGTTTTCTCCCCTTACCCTCATAAACGTAAATGAAAAGAAAGAAAAATGATGGTAAACCCTAACCCTGTGCTAACTATGCGTCCGAGAATAGAAAGAACAACATGTTTCTCAGCAACTTATCGCATACATAATAACCCTAACACACCAATATCAAAGCAAATGGTTATATATATATATATATATGGCTTGGACTGCCGGTGGTAATATTTCTGCTGGTTCCAACATCTGATCCATTCAAGCACCAAGCTAGGTTTAGTGGCATGCAGGGCAATATTGGGCCCTTATAATATACTCATGATATTGGCTAGCAAGTGGCTGCTTTTGATTGGTTTCCGCAGTCTATAAATAACCAATTAAAGATGCAGTTTACTGATCTCGTAGTATTCAAAGATATGGAAGCATTAATTAATATGCCCCAGCTCAGCGCACCCACCTGCAGCTGTCTTCAACTTGAAAGAGGCCCCAAGAGGGCAGCTGAACGGAGGAGGTGGGCTCACTCCAAGAGGGCGGCTGAACGGAGGAGGTGGGCTCAGTACTGTTTCCTTTCTCTTAGATGGTGTTTTGAAGAGCGGTGGATTGTGCGGTTTCCCCGAAACTCCCTTTATTAATGTTTGGTTAAAAATTAAACTGTGATTTTGCATGTGGATCCCATGATAAATATGAGGTCTGGCCTCAGTTAATGAGAAGTATCTCAAAGATGCTTTTCACGTTAAATAACTGGTCATGATGTAAATCAAACAATGTAACTGTGGTTGCTTATTGCGTTGAAATTCTTGGACAAATCTGGCCTCCCCATCAAAGCACATTGAAACACCGCAACCCATCTCTCTGATTTTTTTGCTGCATCGTCTCCTCCAACCTTGCAAGCGCCACCACTCTCCCCGCAGATTTGAATTAATATCAGTCAATGATTACGCCGACTTGCCTTTCAGTTTTCTATGCTTTCAGTAAAAAGTTTTGGCCGATGCCATTCTTTTATTGTTCTTTCACTAAAGATGTGGCGGCAAGTTCTAGCTCCTACCAAGATGAATAGGTAGGTGAGGGGTAAAAGTTTCGTGTTAATAGGGCCATTTGATTTTTGCAGAAAAAATGGATTTTTTTGCTGTGTTTTTGGTTGCTTGGTCCTCATGTGTCAACTATGTTTGGAAGGCTTCGAATAATTAAATCCATAGTGCTTGGTTCTCGTGCATCAAGCTGAGAGATGTCATTTGCAAGATTTTCAGTGTTGAGAACAATCAATAAATCAGAAAGAATAATTCAATCATATACATTCATCATTATACAATTAATTGAAAGTGTTATTAGAGTTTGAAAACATAGATGAAGAATTTTACAATTTAAATGAATGTGTGATAAATTTTTTATATAATAAAATTGCAGATATTTTAATGGAATAATAAAAAATATTTTTCATAAAGTACTGTTTATTTTATGATGTAATAATAGTTAAATCTATATTATTTTAATTAAAAATCATTAATATATATTCTTTTTAATAATTTTATCATTAAACTTTAATTTAAAATGTATTTTTAATCAAATATATTAAATGATTTTTTATTTAATTTTAATTTCAACAATAGTTTTAACCAAATATATATTTTATTAAAACAATCTTAATAAAAATATTTTTTATAAAATAATAATTATAAAAACTACCAATATCAAAAATATCTATATAATCTATTGAAAGATACATGTATTGTTGAACACGGGAGGGATTTGGCTTCTTTCATGTTCTTGCCTTCTTGGGGCCTGTTTTTTATTCAATGATTGATGTAACTATACCCTTTCGAGGATGAAAAAACGTAAATGATTTGGTTATTTGAGCGTCCCTCACTATCTCTATATGTCGTGGAGATTTATTTAATATTAGAAAAAAAGGTACAAATAATGACTTCAATGGCACTTTGGCAATTTCGACCCTTTTTTTTATTTCCACGTTAAATAGAAAACAACAAATCTTAATCACTTGATGTCCCTTGAGAACCGGTTGGTATTAATTTTCCTCTTTTACACCAATAGAAACGGCCTCGTTATGATATTAACCAAAAACAAAAAACACCACACATATATAATAATAAATAAACCAAAAAAAAAAAAAATGATTTACAATATATAGAGCCTTAGGAACCGACGAACGAGGACATTCACATCACTTCACTTTAGGGTCTGGAACAGGTCACCATGGTGCCATTGATATCAAGGTTATTAATAATGCTTTTTTTTTTAATAAATACAGAAAATATAATGTAAATTTAGATTATAAAATTAAATTGTAAAATTATAATTAATTTTTTTAAGTAATTATATCTTAACAACTACAGCCAAAAATTAAATTATTTTAAAATCTGATAAATAGAATCAATAATATTAAATAATCAATGAGTGTGTTAAATAAAATGAGAGATAGATAATATAATCAAAAAATTAATGACATGAATAAATAAAATATCTCTTATTAAAACTTTGCAAAGGGATCATTAAATGGTAGGAAATATACAATAACCTGACGACAACTTGATTGTTTCCATTCAAAACAAGTTCTAATGAATTCCATTTTGGGAGCAAGCTAATAAATCTAAACTATAATTAACTAACATAAGTTCAATAATGAAATAAACTTTTAAACAATATATAATGCACCAGAACAAACCCAAATTAAAAATAATTATTTAAAAATAAATAAATAAAATAGATAATAAAAAACAAAGTTTTTATTCTGAAATTCCTCATTGTGGCCCGAATCTCAAATTTTCATATATTCTTTGTAGATTTCAGTCATGATTTCAAAAACATGTTGTTCTCTCTTGTTTAGATGAATTAACTGTGTCTACTATATATGATTGAGATACTTGAGATGTCTAATTTCCAGCACAACTTTAATCGCAACAAAACTCCACTAATAACTCTAGATATATCTCAAACAGTACATAAATATCTAATTTGAAAGATTTGACAAGATTTATCTAGTAACTTCGATCATTTGAAATAATATGTTCCTGAACTTTATTTAACTTGAAACTTTACCACGATATATAGTTTCATATGTCTAGTATTTTCCTATAAAATTATAACTCTATCTGATATATGGTTTAAAGAGATATCTAATCTCAAAACTAGTCAATAAATATTTTAATATAAATTAAGATCATAACTTGATAAATTTAGTACCTGTGAAATCAAATAGGCTGAATTTATCAATTTTGTATAAATAAAGTCTGATTCTACTGGGTTTTTGAGAAATAACAATTTTGCATTGTTAGACAACAATGATTGATATAGCTGCCTGAAACCATTTCAAAACGATTTAAAATGGGTGGTAGCCACCACCCCCATGGCCATGGTCAAGTCAATACACCAAACTTATTCAATGCCAACCAATGAAGACCATTACTAACTCGAATTTCATGACAACCTACAAATTACAAACAGAAATGAACCATTATCTCTCTAAAAAGACCATAACAATCAAAGCACCATGGTTTGTACCAATCCACGAGAACTCACACCCCTTGGTGAGTGAGACCGTCGCCTTCACAAGTTTTTCAGCTCACCCCATTACCAGTCCACCGCCCGTCAGGTAAACCTAGCCTTCAGCATCTCCGGCGCTCCTCAAGGACCGAGCCGTAATAATCACACAAAGGACCTGAGTACACGTCGTCTTGACTGGGAAAATATTTGCAATTTCCTTAATCTATTTATCTCATGGAACAATAGCAACACATACAGCTAGCATCTAACAAAAATTCTTTGAAGTTCAGAATGTCGAGCTACTAGCGCTCTTCAAGCTCCAGAGGGTGAATTGCTTGCCTCCCTTGCTCGATCCAGCTACATTTGTTCCCATACTTTGGAGCTCCTCGCTTCAAATCCCCTTTTGTTGGAAAAAAATTTTCAAGAAAAAGAAAAAGAAAAAGAAAAGATTTCCACCCGTCGATCTGGAGGAAGGGGGAGTTCACTAGGGAGGAACTCGTAGAGAAGCATCCACGCAAACCAAAAAAATGCAGCAACATATAAATAGAACAGCTATAGTTGCCACCGGCTATTCAGAAACACAATTCCCAAGAAAGATTGACAAAAGGAACCATGAGTAGCCAAACTTAAAAATCCAATCTGCAGTCATTCGAATTCATTGACTAAAGTAGGCAACTGGCTCTGATCAACTTTAAAACGTTAAAGAAAAAGTTCTACCCCTTGTCTGCTTTGTTTAAGCGATGTCCATCTTCGACTTCAGCATCTAACTTTAAACTCTAGCCCTCTTGCCACTGCAACTTGGGCACTTGTACTGCTTGATATGCTCAGCTTTGGCAGGTGTAATCTTGACGCATTTCCCATGGAACCATTTCTCGCAAATATCACAGCAAATCCAGAATTCATCAGTGCCATAGCTTTCACCACATGCTCCGCAAGTAGCACCCTGTTCGTCATCTTCTTCTTCCTCTTCCCCACTCTCATAGTCTTCCTTGGGTGGTGCGGATACCTTTACTGCCTTAGTCTGGGGCTCAGGTTGCCGGGATTGCTTAAAGACCACATTCAAACAGTAAAAGAAATTGTAAACAGAACAGCGTTGAGAAAGGAGTATCTGATAGAATTAAATGCAACTCATAACTTCTTACCATCTTCCCACTTGATTTGCTTTTGCCACTGTTGTTGTGAGTGGCAGACTGGTCCTTGGGTTGCTTACAATTTCCGGACACAACCTCGAATATTGTGGGGAGCTCATTTATCATCTGGAAAAGCCTCTTCCTGTCAAATCGGAGTTCAATTACAATTAGAATGGCATTCTTTTATTTATTTATTGCATTGCAAGTTGCTCGTTCGAGAAGGGGGATTGTTTCATGGATTGACATGGGGATATGTTCATCGTGAAATATTAATGGCTCTTGTGCTGGGAAATTAAGAAGAGCAGGGTGAAGCCTTCCTTACTGTGACAGGAAATGTTCAACTCTATTACATGGAAAAAAACAAAATAAATATGAAAAGAATTAAAAGCAGAGAATAGGGTAAAATATGAACAGAAGAAACACAAAATAACAAGAAAAGAGATCAAAAGAAAAATTAGAGGAAAAGGAGTTCAATTGAAGGATTGGGAATCTAAATGACAATATTTTTAAGACTGAGATGTAAAATTTTATCACTAGAAATATACAAAGAGTTGTTAGATCTTTCAGATCCCCGGCAAAAGATTTCAGTACCTTGTATTCCATGTGTAGTTCATGCCCAAACCAAGCAAATTCCATCTGATTTTAAAGACAAAGAAAATTCTAGAAAAGAAGAGAAGCTATTGCACAATCTCTTATTCAAGCAGAATAACTGATACAAGGTAAATGGAGTGAATGTCCAGTAGATAATTTCTTGATCACTGGTTTAAATCATGTAAATAGTTTCTTGATCGCTAGTTTGATGATTGCACAAACACTTAACCCCATATCCAATGTTCAACTAGCTAGAACGAAAGAAAGCTCGCACTTTCATCTCAAAGTGTGCTAAGATTTCATCAGCTCCCTTTTCTAATAAAAGCACTTCTTAAGAGAAAGGAAGCACCAGACTGATTTGAGCCCATGGAAACAAATAAACTACAAATAGAAGGAAAATGATTCCATTCCAAAAATATCAATAATAGTTTAGTTCTTCTAGATACAAGTATGCAAATCAGTAATGGTCTGTTTATCCTTCAAGTCTCTAAAATTATCATTGGGCTAGTATAAATATGGGTCTTGAAAGTATTATAATCCAAGTCCATAGGACTTCCTCTCATTTGAGAGCAACATAATATAAGAATGAGAGATGTGTTCAACCATGCTTTCCTCCTCTTCCCTGCTTTTTCTAACACTAGATATTTCCTGGGTTCATGTCAACTGCCAACTATGTATGCGGGCATAACTGGATGATAGATCACAAGAAAGTGAAAGCTAAATTAAAATTCAAAAACAAGTCAATCCAAAGCAAAATGCGCAGATAAGACACAAGCAACATGCCAGATACTGGGCAGTTTACTCAGTTGACAGGAAGAACAGAACTAGAAACCTACCAGAAGAGTTTATGCCCAGGTGAAATTATAAATTTCAGGGAAAATACAATGACGTGGTTTGCACTTGTAAATTTTAAATCTAAACTTGGCAAGATCAGCAGTAAACTAAACAGTAACTTATGGCCAAATTGCCAAAGAAAATTGGACCATACCTTTCATTCTTCCCAAACCCAAAACGTGCACCAAAATAAAATGCAACAGCAAGCAACCATGAATCGCTGTGAACTGCAACAAGGGATAACCAGTCTTTCTCTTGCATCCCATCCCTAGCAAAATTTATACCTAGTGCAGGCTCAGGAAGCTCAGGAGGCACCTCCTCCACAGGCAGATTAACTTCCCATGTTTCATTTGGGAGTCCATATAGGCACAAGTTCTCCTTATCTGCAAAGTCATATTTGATATATCATCAGAAAGCTGAAATATTCAAACTTGTAAGAAATTTCATGCTAGCTGATAACTCATGCAAATGCTTAAGCAACTGTAAGATTGACCAATCATTTGGTAGTAACAATAACTGTGCAAAATAGATTATATCTAGCTATGAACTTTATGTAGCTGATCTCAAATTCAAAATCATGAATAAAGCAATTATCATGCCAACTCTGTGACTCAAAAGGGATGATATTTAAGAATACGTTTTTTTTTTCAAGTGTAAAGGACCATAAATGTCCAGGAATTAGACGCATTTTAGGATGAGAATTTATGTCACTTTCCCAAACACTTTCTATTGAGAAAGCGCTAAAAGCAAGCATATATACCATGAGAACCAGTATCAATATCCCCAAAAATCCCTACCCAGCTATAAATGCAGAAATGATCTTGAAACTAAACTAAGGTAAGACACGAAGATGCATTTACTCATTCAAAATAAATATAATCAATCACAGAGACTTCCACAAAATAATTCCCGCTAAACCATTTACCTCCAACCTTCTTTTAAAGTTCAGGTTAGAGATATCTTCCCCAATCTGACTAAAAAGAATCAAATAAATATAAATAAATGGAATAAAATTGCTACTTGAAAAGCATTTCATTACACAAAGCACACAGAAGAAGCTATAAATTATAATAGTTGAAATTCCTGCAACTTAAGATAAACAGAACATTGCATCAATAAAAAAAGATATTGCTTAATTCTTTCTTTTGAGACAAACACTTTCTCGCCCAGCACTTTCCATACTAAAGATGATATATCTACACATGAGCACACACATGCACATGCTATGACAATTATTTCCAGAGTCTATAAGCATAGTTTCTTTAATTCAGTCCAAAAGCAGAGCAAGCTAAATCCCGAGAACAATCACCCATGCACATGGATGTCTTAAATTCCCAAATGGTAAGTTTTCTCAAAAAGGTGAAATAATGAAATAGCACATTGCTCACTGTGATTTTAAACTGAAATGTAAAGCTCTGCAATCTGTATTTGAGGTGATTATTGCAAATATAGTAAACATAACATGATCAATAATTAGTTTGTCAAAGAAAGCAATCCCATGTCAGGCTTGCAGCAGTATGAGTGAACAACAGTGTCAATTACCAGAAACTATTGAACTAAAGGAAGTAATGGGCCACTTTAAAACACTAGAGAATGGAGATTATATCAGATTACGCAGACATAAGCAGTGAAGTTTGCAGTCACAGCATGCCTCAGCTGATCAGATTTTAAGATTTCTATACATGAAACACTCATTTGCGAATAAGAAACAACTAGGAAGTTAGACTGGAAAAAATTACTGAGACATACAACAACTGTATGGGGTTAAAATCAAAACCATAGAAGCACAATTAACACAGTACTTTCACTTCTCACAAAATCACTCTGCGGTTTGTGGGGTATTAAGGCAGTGAAAACATAGCTTAATAACACAGCAACTGCAATAGGGAGACAAAGGTTATGACATCCTCAACTCAAACATACCCAAATTCAAAAAAAGAAAAATTGATACTCAAAACCATCAAAAACACCTTAAAATAACAAAATTCACGTAAAACATTCATAACTTTGAAATAAAGAAAATTAAAAAGAGAGAGAAACTCACCAGGGTCACACTGCTGGTAAAACTTCTCAACATCTGCAGAAAACAAAGAAACAAACCCAAGAGTGAATTAAAGAAAGAAAGAAACAAACCGAACCCATTAAGCAAATATAGAGATAAAGCATAAAAAAGAAGCTAAATTAGTCCAAAAAAAATAATAATAAAAAAAAAAAACAAACCGGTAGTGAGAGCCTTGATTAAACCAGAGCGTCTTCCTTTAAAATCACTAAAAACTTCTTCAACAGTTCGCGGTATTGGGTGCGGTATTGCCTCCATTCACAATCTCTATCTGTCTACAAAATTAGATAATGATAATGCAGTTTATTGGGTCTTAGTTGAAGGAAGGAAGGAATTAATTAGGGTTTTCGGGTGCTGGTTAATGGGAATTTTGCTTGTTCCTCCTACTCCTAGGGTTCCCTGCTCTCTTGTTTTCGTTTCCCTGTCTTAATTTTTTCCGATTTAATTTGTGGGCGAAGATAGACGGACTCTTTTTATTTTTATTATATATATATATATATATATATATATATATATAAAGAGTCCGTCTAAGGTATCAAGTTATTTTGATATTTATTTATATATATAAAAAAATTAAAATATAAATTTAAAAGCCTCCATATATATTTAATTAAATAAATTAATAATTATCAATGTAAATAAATAAAAAATATTGTTAATAAGTCAACCAAAAAAATTTAAAATTAAATATATAATAAAGATATTTAATCACATAAAATAAGATATTTACTCAAATATTTTTATTTAATTTAATTTATTTAAATTAATAAAAGATAAACTCACAACAAAAAAACCTGTGAATTAAAAATTTAAAAACAAATTAAATTAATTGAATAAACTTACACCCTAAAAACAATTACACAAGACCAACCTATCAGAAATATAATTAAAAAATAAATATTTTTTATTTTAAAAAATAAAATTCATTTGTATATATAAAAACATTTATTGATGAATTAGAATAATATATTGAAAATCAAACACAAATATTTTTGTTAAAAAAACACATATATTCAAAAAAGATATACAAAACTTGTGACCTATATCATGAAATTAGAATAAACCAATAATTATATAAATCACCAGTGATAAATCTCTTAAATCTCTATTTAAGAGAGAAAGAGATTACTATATCTATAATGTTAACTCTCTATTCGGTGACTTATGTAGTTTTTTGTTTAACAGATAATCACTTAAAAAAAAAGGCATAGCTTATTATTTATAAGAAAATTTGAAAAACTCTATAAATTGATAAAATATTAATTTACCTTTTAAATAATATTCATATATTATTTAAAGATAATTTTAGAAATTTAATTAATCAAGTCCCCTTGATTATTCTAGAACTAGAATTATAGTCCCTGAATTAAATACATTCTAGTGTTTAATTTTTAAATTTATTTTTAATAAAGTAACACTTGATTAATTATCTCAATTTAATTTCTGACTAATGGTTCTTAATGTGTGTGACCCATTAGGTTCCTAATATTTTGGCCTAAATAGAAATTATTCTAATTAAATAGAATTAAATAAACTAAACAATTTAATTTATCATCAAATCAATAATTGATTAATTTATATTTGAAGATCAAGTACATGATTTAACAATGTGTCATGATCCCTTAAATATTTAAAAAATCATTAATGATTTAACTTAACATTTTAGTAACTGGTTTCTTAGTATAATTAATATTCTCTTATCAATAATATTTATTTTTAACATTAAGGCATTGAGCTTATCTGGCATGTTAAATCATATTTGTTCCCTATATAATAATTATTGATTGTTTGAATAAGATTTGAAACTTTTTTCAAATCTCATTGCACCTTGGTCAAGGACTTTTCAGTCAATACTGTTTGAGAACAGATAAAACATTTTTTTTTTAATTCATCTATAAATCCTCTCTTGATCACTCAAGTACCTTTATATAGTTTATATTATACCCAATACTTGCTTCTTTGTCACCTCAATTAAGATAACATGTAATATGATTAAAGCTTAACATTCTCTATATAAGATAACTTAGTAATCTCAAATATAAGGATCACTTGGACAATCATTATGTGAGTCTTTCCATAAACATAGATGATCTATCTATATGGAATTTTCATACAAATCAATTCAATGTACATGTTTTATGACAAGCACTTACATAGTAGCTATAGATATCCCTTATACCTTAGTTTATAAGAAGTTGTTTTCTTTTATATATATAAAATATGATATGTATCAGTTTTTACAGCTTTAATAAATATCTCATATTTAAGAGAGTATCGATCATAAATATTTTAGAAACAATACTTTGATATAATAGAAGTTTTATAATTATAACAATGTTATAATTTTTTTTATAAAATATTTTTATAATGATAAAGATGGGCAATAACAACTCCATTTTTCAGCCTAGTCGTCGAAAGCGGCGTCCAATTGCTTTGAACTCTATCTTTAATGTAGATTTATAAATCAAATGTTAGATTATTAATCTAATATTATATTATATAAATATTAAAAATAAATTAAACTTTTATTAATAATAAAATATATATATTCACATGAATATAATAACATCACCTATAATCAACCAACCGATTCATTCCAAGGCAAATATGACTAACAATGAAATCCAGAGGCAGAAGTTCTACCACTACTCCATATAACCACATCGTCTACCAAATCGTCTTCTTTTCATGGACATGAATTGCAGTTCTGGCTGCTAGATGCATCAGCATGGACCTCATCCAACCGCAGTGAGGAAATGGATCGAATAGACATTAAATCCCAGTTGGCAAAGTGCCTTTTTAAGATCCTGAGTAGCTTAAAAAAAAAATAAAAAAAATGCAAGGCATACATGAAATAAACATGGGGAATTTTCATATTGGAAAGTCACTTTCCTTCAATTGTCAATTTGCAACAATATGAGATAGCTGCTGCTTCCAGCAAACTCTGAAATAATATATCAAGAAATGTCGCATTTTCTAAAGCATCATCGCATAAATACAGAGTGATTTGCTCTGTAAGTTTGATATAAACACTTTACATACTTCCACTACGAGGGGGCATTTAACAATTTCGTTGTTTCTTTCGTTTCTTCTCTCTGTTTTTTTTGCCCATCATCATACAACACTTTTGTATTATGTACAAGACTGGAGAAATTAGTTGCAGCTACAGATTTAAGATTGCTCGATCATTCACCGTGCTTTCCAGTTCTTTTCCTGTTGGCCCATTACACTGCAGCCACAAGATGAAATTGTAGAGGCAAGAATCACAACAAATAAACGAGCAAAGTGATCACCGCAGCCACTGTGAACATTATAGCCTGCAATGTTCATGGTAATTGGAAATCAAATAAAATAAAGGACAGGTAAGTGCATGCATATTACTTTATGAACAAAGTAGATAAAACACAAAGATTCATGCCAAACATGTCCAATAGATAACTCAATACACGTCTGGGAGCATCAATTAGTACAATGGTTGGCACAGTCACGTTGAACCTCTGGTCTCTCCCAAGATGAAGTACTTTCCAGTTTCCAGACAACTTTTTTGATACCTATCATGAAATACTTCACGGTAAAAGTGTTTATGTGATTGAAAAATGTGTGCCGGCACAAAGGACGTGAACTGTCACCTCATCATAGCATTGCTCTTTCTATGATAGGAAACTACAATGAAAAGCTCAATCTGTACCTCTTTTGGGTTTGGAAAGGCTTCTTTCATCAATTAAGTGGAGCAGCCCATGTAAAACAAGCAGTAGAAGAAACACCATGAAGTGAAGGACAGAATGAGTAGCATTTTAAAAGTGATCCTGACTTGGAACTAAATGGCAATCTAACCCCCTGGCATCATGATGCTCTCTTGTCAAGCCTTTACTCCAATGCTAGAACCCATGAGTTCATGTTTTTCCCAAGCTATGGATTTTTAATAATGGCATAGTAATAATAGAGACAGGTATCATATTTGATGTTACATCAGCTGCATGACCGAAAATAGTGAGACAAACCATGCTACAAAAAAATTAATAATTAAGCTCAACACTCACAGCTATTGCACACGCAGCAAGGCCAGATCGCTCCCTTGGATCCTTGTTATAGTACTTCCCAAAGTAGAGAATTGCTGAGAAGTACCACATCAGTGGGAATACAAATCCAAGCAAAAGGCTTCAGAGAAACGGCGCATCCATGAGAAAAGAATGGGAACACAAATCCAAGCAAGAGGCAGCAGTAAAAAGAAGCATCCATGAGTGAGAGCAATAAGGGAGAAGAAGGGAAGCAATACTCACGAAAACCATCCAATTCCACAGCCAAAGCAAGGAAGGGGTTTGTCAAACATTCCCAGTTGGGCATCCTCCACATCTCTAATGGGAACATACTCATCTTCTATATGGTTCATGGCATCAGTGTAATGCCCTGTGTTCAACAAAACACCTCAAGCAACTTGTCTAGATAAATTTTTCAAAGGTCTGAAGAATAATAACAAGCATTAAGCATCTTGTATCTCCCATTCGCTGATTAAAAAGTTACTGTATTCACCAAGCTCATTCACCAAGCCAGAGTAATTGATCCAAAACCACCAGAAAGAACCATTTCACAATACAGTATGAACCTAAACTATTCTAGAAATGAAGGTGAAATTTTGCAGTTCACAATGCTGTTAGATGAGGTTCAAGACACACATAATTTTGGAATTCAAAAAGTTATGGACTGCAAAAACCAAACTCATTCACCATGCCAAAGAATTATTGATTCCAATCCATCCAAAAGAGTTACTTCACAGTACAGTAATGGACCTAAATGGTTCTAAAAATGAAGCTGAAATTTTGCAGATTGCGATGCAGTCAGATGAGGTTCAGAACATATAATTTTTCCACCACCATGACATGTGTATATGAAAAAAAAAAAAAAAAATAGTGGCTTCTATTTTTGTTTTTTTGGCTAAACTTAATGGCCTGTTACATGATATGGAAAATAAAGACTTCCATGTCCAAGATTCCTTTAAGCAAAGAAAACCTAGTTGCATGAGAATATAGAGAAGCGACAAACTCTCTTTATGGCCACAGATTTTTGCCCCTGTCAAATACCAACAGTTTTTAACTAACAGGTATCAACAACTAAACATAGGCATATTGACCAAAACATTTAGATTCACAAACCAACACATACAGCATCAAGCCAACACCAAACAGGCTAGCTGTATGGCTTGCAGTAAGACTAACAGAAAGGCTCTTTTTTTCTGAAAAGGATAGATTGCATTGTGCACCAAAAATAGTAAATATGCAGGAGTAGAGTACCCTTACTCATTTATCCCAGAAAAAATAAATAGAAAAGCTGGTGTTTCAGCTCCCATCGATGCCTCCTCTTACGGACTTACAAAACAAAATGAAATATGCTGGATGTTTAAAACAATGTAACATGCTGGATATTGAGTATCAACAAAGAGCTTAATGCATTTAATACAATGAAGCCTCTAACATGAAGAATACAAAGAGTAATCAAATCAGTTAGGTAATCTAGAATTTTAACATATGAAAACAAAAGTAGATCCCACCTTGTATGAAAAAGAGTTAAATCCTAAAACAGAAGTTGTGTGACTTAAATGAAACAAATAGCATTTGGCACGTAAAAGAAATTCAGCAACTACGAATTAAGAAGTAACCAGAACCCATGAAAGAGACATGAGAGATTGTAAAAAATGAGCATAGTTTTCCAAGTAGCGAAAACCTTAGACAATCACTAACATCGACATCCATCTGTACCAATTGTTAGATAAATCCCTCACTGATTGGGCTTCCATCAAACTACAGAATTATTGCACAAATATAAGGCCATAGAATGGTTTGTGTGAAAAGTGCATTCCCTTATCACAAATGAACAGATAGAATTACTAAGGTCTTACAAGCAATACTTTAAAGCTACTTCAGGAAAGAAAGATGAGAGAGGATCATTTGAAGCTGCAGTAGCCATGCAAAGGTGATAAATTTGCAACCCCCAAAATACAACTAAATCCATCACGTAACCATAACAAAATAAAACATTGATTTATGCAATCATGGATTCCGTAAATATGTAAGAGAAAGGGGCAATATGGAAGAAATGACAAAATACCAGGTCCCACCAAGAAACTACCAAGTGGGAGAATGGGAGAGCCTCGTTTACGAGAATTTAAGAAAATAGAATCACCAGATTGCTTAAAGTAGAATACAAACAAGCTCAATAACAAGTTCAATCTAAGAATCAATCCAGTTGTACAAAATAATGTCCAATCAAAATCCAACATCAAGTGGCAATTTTTAAGCACTCCGATTGTGTCCATCACAAAGTATTTCACTAAATCCCACCAAAACAATCGTTTAGATTCAAACTGTTCTAGTAAATTATAACATCCAAAACAGAGGCAATACAAATAAACCCCTTTCTCTAACATAAAATAAAAAGAATCGATCACTCTCAGAGAAATTTATTTTAGCTAGAATTTCTAAAACAATCATGCAATGACGCCCAAAACCAGCAAGAGCTTGAAAATGATTAAAAAAAAAACCCATATTTCAGCGAAGGAAGTCTCAAAACTTCTAGCCTGGCATCAATGCAGGTTGGAGAAGCACATTTTAGCATAAAGACTCGCAGCAAACAACAAAGCTAATAAATGGGTGGGGTGGGGACTACTTTTTGATCTTGAAAATATCAAAAAATTATCCATATTTCAATGAACAATGAAAAAACATCCATCAAGAAACATATGATAAATAAGCTTACTTTTGCATCAAAACCAAGAAACAAATACCACGAATTTTAACATGCAAGCTTTTTTTATTTATTTTTAAGTAACATATATATATATATATATATATATATATATATATATATATAGAGAGAGAGAGAGAGAGAGAGAGAGAGAGAGAGAGAGCGAGCTTACAGTATGACCTTTAAAGAAGTGAACTTTGCACGAGAAATGAGAAGAGGGTGCTCTAGTTTCTTAGTAATTCCTCCATCTTGATGAAGATCAAGAGAATATGCGGCTGCTGATGCTATTGTTTGTGGGTGAGGGAGCGAGTTCTAAGCATAAGACCGGAGGTTTAGACTGAAAGATTGATACTGCCAATCAAGAAACTACTACCTCAAAATTCAAACCACTAGGCCTTAAAAAGAAAGCACTTTTTCGGCCTTGTGACATCCCAACCCAACCCATTAGCAGTAGCAGCTCATAGCCCTTTTCTTTAATCCCGGAAAGCAAAGCCCTTTATTTCTTTAGGGATAATTACATTTATTACTGCACACCACTAGAGTGTCGGAAGAACTATTATTTTCACGTCAGAAAAAAATTGTTCTAAGCGTTGATAATATATTTTTTAATAAAAAAAATTAAATATTAATTCAAAATTAAAAAAATTAAAAAATATTAATTTTTTTAAAAATAGATATAAAAAACTACTCATGTGTATTTAAATTAACTTATCAAATTTATATATATTAAAAGGGCTTAAACGATTTACAATAAATCTTACTTCTTTTTTTTTAGCAAAATAATGGTTGTTGCGAAAGAAAACCTTGAACAACAAATTATATATATATATATATATATATATATTAAAAGGGCTTAAAGGACTTACAACTTCTGCGCATTTATGTTACAAATCAGCATACAAGAAATGATTTTATGTATATAACTTGTACATCTGGAATATTTGAAGCTTTTTCTTACTTTTGAAAAAGATAGATGGATATGTGTATCATTTATCTAAACGTATGCTAAATGTTTGTATCTTCAAAAGGGATTTCCTTTGTGTATCCTGTCATCTCTGAGCAGTTTGCATTTTATGTTCTTCTGAAACGGTTCACTTTAGATCCTTAGTTTGTTTCTGGGATTCTTTCCTTTTTCTTTTTCTTTTTTTTGCGAGAAGGATTAGTTTGAGCTACAACATCCAAATTGGATCCTTAATTTATTTCTTGATAGTGTTTCTACAAAATAGGATCCCTAGGTAGAACATCTTGTTAGCTGGAAAGTGTGTGATTCCGTTAGAAGCACTGAATTTTTTGCTGTCCTGCCGGATAAAAAAATGCAGGTTCTGAGGAGGGAGATGATCCTCTATCCCAGAAGGATCTGGGCAGGAAAATAGAAAATGCCCCAGTAAACAAGGAAGCTCTTGAAGGCACCAGTGGCCACGATGCTCGAAATATTCCACCATATGATTCTTTTGCCAATACTCCCCAGGAGGCTTATCCACTGGACAGGATTATTCTCAGCGGAGAGTGGGATTTCCTCGAAGATATTTATAGGAGTTTGCAAGCAGGAGAAGTAGCAAGCAATGCTTACCCAACTTTTGTTTGCAACAGGATCCATAAATTGCTGGAGATTCAGGTAGAATGGAATATTTTTGCCTGCATGTTGATGGAAATTCACTTTGATTATTCTAACTTTTAAAGTTTGAAACTGCACTGTAATAAAATAGCGAATGAGGATTTAGATTTTGAAGAGTTGGAAGTAGTAGTTGTAGTTCACTAAGAAAAACTTGTGCGGTTAGATTCTTCCTGATTCATTTTAAATATCAAGCAGAGATTAAGTTTAAGCAAATTTCGCAGAATCTGATTTTAATGTGTGCATGCTAGATAGCTGATGATTTGTCATATCGTAGCTAAGTAAATAGCTGGAATTTGACGTTCTTGATTTTATGATCTCATTTGGCTTTGATCTGAAGAACTATACCCTTCCCAGTGCTTTATTGTTCATGATGTCTGCATGCACACAATGTCAGTGAAATTTAGATGAAAATTTCTGAATTTCCATAGACAAATAGTATTCACATTATCAACCATGAGGTGTTCTTTTGTGTTTATATCTCTTGGTTGGAAACAGTTCAGCGCTGATACTTTTATTGTGCCTGTACTGGGACGAGGTGGGGGAGAAGAGACTATCGTGTATTTTCTCAGACATCACTCATCTTATAAAGCTTGAAGACCAGCATTCTATGGATGGTGCCTCTTCTGCTAGGAACCATCAATTTCCGAGCATCCTACGGCAGAATTTTTCGACATGTTTAAGGCTCTCAGTTGACAAAATTGATCTTCTCGTTGGTTATGTTTTCGTTCTAACTCTAAATGCTGATGATTTCCAGACTTTTCCAGCAAATATAAGCAGAGATCTAAGAATGAATCCTGCTATTGTATCGCAATTTGGGGTTGCAAGATGGAACGCGAGAAGAACAAGTATTTGGAAACCCTTTCTGTCCCTCGAGCTTCCACAACCGAAGATGAAGCTTCTGAAACGATAAATTACTGTCATTTTCCACCATGGAAATTTTTTGAATGCAGACTGATCTTTGGAGTCTTATGGTGGCAGAAAGTGGTAGGGTTTTATGCTGAGATTAATCTCTTTAGTTCCAGGAACAGTTTCAGACTGGACATCAAATTTTCTGCATGCCTTGTATCTTGGAAAGTATGAACCCTAGTTATGGTTGAGGTGAAGATAACATAATACAATTTTAACAGATGTTCTGTGAGACTTTCGATGTATAATGCACCATTCAGTATTGACTGCTGTGATAGAAACTCCTTAATTCACTAGCCTCCCTTGATCATTTGAGAATTGCAGTTCGTTACTCTAGTTTCATTAAAGTGCAGTCCTCTTTACCAAAGCCGTTTGCGAGTTTTTGAAGATATATTCAGGCATTTTCAATGTTATTATCTTATAAATGTATGTTTGGTAGTGTAATAATTTTTATAGTTTTTCAATATTTGATACGGTTTAAAAAGTAAGTTTAAGAAGAGTTAGAAATTGTAGCTTTTTTTATAATGAAGATTTCATGCAAGAGATTTTAGTAAGATTTATGTAAAATTAAATATTAAAACATAATTTAGTTAACATATAAACCACAGTTTTAAAATATGGGATCTATCAAAATTGGTGGTCTAGTCAATCAAAGTTTGACCGGCAACAAATTTAAGAAGGAATAATATATTTTAGTATTTTATCATAAAGTTAAAAAATTGAATCTATCCCTTAGCATTAATAGCCCTAGTAAGTTTGGTGTTAATTCTGCTCTGCAATTACATTAATCTGGTTTCAGTTTTTTTTTCTCATTTGTTTGATTTATTAATTGCATTTGTTTTCTCTATCATAGGAAAATAAAAGGAGGTAAAAAGTTTAGACATTCTAGTATTAAGTCATCATTGTGTTGCTAATATGACATTATATTCATAAACATTATTGCAACTAGACAATTTGCTTAGGCCATCTCAAGTAATTTTGTTTGATGATGATGCTAGGGATGATAAATTAAAGAATACTAAAAATAAGGATTTCAATCTTAAAAAAAAAAGTGGAGATTCAGAAAAGAATAGTTTACTAAATTTTATTGATGATGTGAGTAACATAGTTGTTAGTGTTAATGTTGCAAATAGTAGTGGCTACCTCAATAATTGTGGAAAAAGAAAAGTCACTCAACAATCTACACATACGAGTGAAAAAAGAATGAGGGGATTTAAAATAGGAGCACAATATTTTCACACTGGAATCAATTGATTGATAGCGTGTCTAGTATGAGTGATTCCATATTCACTTTTAGGGATAGAAAAGTGTGTAACATAGAAGAAGTTATTCAAAAGTTTCACTCCATTAATGGTGTTGATTTTAGCAACAAGATGTATATCTTTGCAACTGAGTTTTTCTTAGTAAGAAGCGAGAGAGAAATGTGGGAATCAATGGGAAATATAAAAAGAAATTCCCTTGAATATAAATTAATGTTTGAAAAAAGTTCAAACCTTAGACCCTAAGATTAGGTTCAATCTTCTTATCTTAATTAAATCATATAAAAAAATTAATAATATTTGACTTATCTTAAATTAAAAAAAATATATAACTTTTTTGCATTTAATATTTTTCAACATTCTTTGTGTTTTTTATTGTTATTCCTATTTCAATTTTGTTTGTGTTAGATAAGGAATTACAATTTTTTCCATGCTATAAATTGTATTATTTATGTATGTGTAAAATTCTTCATAAACTATATATTAATTTTAATTGTTATATTTCAAAAATAGTTTGGATAATGCTTGTTGCTTCTGTCTACTGCTTGCCACTGTTATAATAGACATGACTATTGTGTTGTTGATGATTTTGAAATACCTTTATTATTGTTCTATTGCTAGACATGTAATATATCTTTATTTTAAATGCAGACAATATAGCATTGTGTAAACTATATCTAATAATGATGTTTGTTTCAAATTTAGTATGTGTGGTGGGACTTTTTCACAGAACTTAAGATTGAGCGTATATATTATAGTTGTTGTAGCATTAACTTAGATTATTATTTTGTGAGAAGTTTAAGTGAGAATAATTAGATTTAAAAATTTATTTAGAATTGCAAAAGCTAATGGTTACACTTTGTTTTAACATATTAACACACTCTTATTTATTGTTTCTTAAAAGGTTCAATATCACTTTCAAATATATTCTTTCATATTCAGTAGTTAAAAATTTTAAGGTTATAATATTAAATAAGCTGTGTAGCATTTTAAGGTTACATATATATATATATATATATATATATAACACTTTTTTTTTTAAATTGTAATAGGCATAATAGTTATTGCATTCCATGATTTTTGCTTGTTTATTGTTGGTCAAAAATATACGTTAAAAAGCTATTTTTACAAATGAATATGGATTTTGTTTGGAGTTTCTTCAAGTAATTAATATTTATATATTGTTGTAATGTTGAGTTATAAGTTGACAAAAGAGAATTGTTAAATTAAATTTATACCCACTTACATAAAGCAATTTTGTTATATTTATTATTGAACCTGTAACATTTTTAGGAATGTTAGAATCTTGTTTTAGAAAAGGAAAATCATGTTTTTATCCAAAACCACCATATGTAAATGCCAAATTACTTAGAAATCAAACAAACAAATTCATAAGACCTTAAATTTCTAGTCCAAAACAATGATTTATTATTGTCTTACACTTTAGAAGCGATATCTTGTTCTGTTTCAATAATTACATTTATCATGTCCATCAAATTAATAAATATTGAATTAATAATACATCATTATACTAAAACATGTCTTCGAATTAAAAAACATATCGCATTTTTATGTTTTGCATTTACTCTTAAAATTTATACTTTATACTTAACCATCCTCTCTTAATATCTTGAAAGCATGTGACAAATATATGATTTATGTCTTTTTGTGCCTTAAGTAAACTATGACATGCTAATTGACTTACTTTTAATATTACTTTTAATGGTTGATTCAAAAGAAAAAAAAATCAATTAGAGGTTTTAGGTTCAAGTCTCACAATTAATTGTTTTGAAAATGTAATATATTTATTGTAGTAGTGTTCATAGTATAACTTAATAACAACATGAAATTACTGATCAAATAAGAGTTAATTTCTCTAAAAAATATATTTTTCATTGTAGATATATATGCATAATGACTTAATGATCTATTTGGTGAGGATTATGACAATGCAATAAATCGTGTTATTAAATATGTTTTATATGGTGGTGGTGATGCTAACAATATAGATGATGACAATGACGACAACAACAATGATCACGATGATGATAATGAAGGTGAGTCATTTTGGCTAAGATAGTATAATCATTGTAAACTAGTATTATACATAGTCGGAGCTCTCATCATTTATTATAATAATTATGTTTATAAAGAAACCTGTATGGATGGAATATAGATGATGACAATGACGACAACAACAATGAACACGATGATGATAATGAAGGTGATGTTGAATGGAATTTTACATAGGCATTTGAAACGTTGTGTTAATATATTTACGATGGATGCATCAACATTTCAATGCCTTTGTTTTGATTTAGAAACCCAATACGAATTAAAACCATCAATGAGGACGAGTGTTATTGAGAAGGTCGACATGTTTTTTTATACATTAGCATTAAATGCTTTAAATAGAGAAGTTTATTAGAGATTTCAACATTCCAGTAAGACTATTAGTAAATATTTTAATAAAGTTCTATGATCAGTGTGTTTAATAGTAGTAGAAATCATCAAACCATAAGACTTGAAATTTTTAAACACACCATAAGAAATCATCATGAATTCAAGATATATGCCTCATTTCAAGGTAACTTTAATGTAGTTTTATGCATAAATAATATTGATTAGTATTTGGTATAAATTCCAGCTTGTTACATTCAAAATGATGTTTTTTGCTTCTTGTTTTTGTTCTAGAATTGTATTGGATCTATCGATGGCATATATGTTTGCATGTGTATCACCAGAAAATCAAATACCATTTATTGGTAGAAAAGATGTATTGACATAAATTTTAAAGGTTTCATGTAGCTTTGACATGCAATTTATATTTGTTTGGGTAGGATAGGAAGGCAGCATACACGATACGAGAATTTTTCTAGAGGTGATTGCTCTAATATCAAATTTCCAAAGTCACTAGAAGGTATTGAGGAATAAACAAAGTAAATGTTATTATATTTAGACAAGTTAATTTTTCAACAAGTAATGGGGATTAAGATACAAAGAAACATTTTATTATTGCAAGGAAGTACTACATTATCAATTTTGGATATCTAAATGAGTACGACTTCTTAAGGCTATTTAGAGGTGTGAGATATAATCTTCATGAATTTCATTGGTGAGGCCAACCACAAAGTCAGCAAGAAGTATTCAATTGTGTTTATTCTTCAATACATTGTGTAATAGAATATACATTTGGAGTGTGGAAAAAAAGAGATGGAGAATTTTATAGAACATGTTAGTGTTTCCTTACAAAACACAAGTTTAAATTGTTGTAGCATTCATGGCACTACATAATTATATAAGAAGGAAGTTGCAGCAAGATGTGGCATTTACCGAGTTTGATCGCAATTCTAATTTTGTTCTTGAGGATATTTTAATCAACATGGTTCCACATTCACAAACTCGTGGAAACTAGAGGTCTTCACATATGGATTATGTTCGAGATGACAGTGTAGCAAGTTTAATGAGACAATAAAACCAATGTCTTTTTTTTTTTTTTTTTTCAATGTATTAATAATGCAATGCAAAATAAGAAATTAATTCGTGTCCTTTTTAGTGATTTTAGTTACAACATCAATTTCAACTATAATTTTAACCAAACACATATTTAATCAAACCAACCACAATTAAAAGGGATTTTTATAAACTTGCTTTTTTAAAACCACAACCATAAAAGCTACCACAATATCAAACACACTCTATCCTTTATTTCTTTTTCTAATTTTTGACATTGTTATGATTATTATAAGGAGATAGATATAGACATTATTGAAGGAATGTACTTTAGAGTGGAAAGAACATATGTCTTTTGCCTTATGAAAAATCAATTCAATACTTGTCTTCATGGAATGTAATAAGCAAGGATGTTAAAGTTGCAAATTAACTCGTAAAATCATATGATTTTACGAGTCAATATATACTTATCGTGAAAAATCATGTAAAAAATTAAAAAAATAATAAAATTGGACTAAAATCATGATTTTATGACTAATTCTATGATTTTACAATAATTTCAAATTCTAAATTCTTATCTTCCTCATTACACACCCTTGTATTTTACTCACTAACACACAAGCCTCATAAGCGCTTGTATCCATGGATTCTTCTTCAATCAATAGTGAAAGGATAAAGAAAATATAATATAGTCTTGCTTAAACCCTACCCAACAAAGAAAAAATTATCTATTATGGGAGAGAATTTTGAAAATTTGTATTTTATAAGGGCATCTTTACGGTTAAGAGTGACTGACCATACTTTGAAGTTTGACCCACCACATGCTTATGCCTAATACCAAAGTCTTTTAAGTTTAAAGCTTTATGATTTCTTTATAGAAAATCTCATAACTTGTTTAAGATATGATCTAACAATGAACTAGGTTTTAAGATAAAAAAAAAAAAAATGATACTTTGAATTGTTTGATCATTCATTTTTGTTCATACAAAGCCTACAATTCATTATCAATCTATTTGTTGAGATTCATGGTGTGACAAGAAAGATCTTAAACTTATGAAAATATAACAATCTCTAAAAGAAAACATAACAATATATAAAAGTGATATATTATTCAACAAGACAAAAGACATCAGATAAGCTAAAATTATCACTACATAGGGTCATGCATTTGGAGGGAGCATTGGAACTAGTGCTGGCCAACAAGAGAGCATAATTGTAAAGATAATTGTTTTTAATATTTTCTCAAAGACGCAAAGTCTTACTAACCACTTCCAACTTTTTTTTTCTTAGATCTTACATGGTAGGATTTTATCATGCAAGAACAAGTACACTACATCTTTGTTGATGAAATTGGTTATTGTTTGTATGAGCCATATATGAAAAAAAAATATTTAAATATTTAAATTTTTATGATTTTATAATTTGTTTTTACAATCCAAGTTTATATTGATGTATGGTTTGACAACCTTGTTAATAATCATTTTTTGTCTCACACAAAGGCAACCTTCTTTAAATGATGTTAGATAATTACATTGAATCTTTTTGGCATAATTTGTAAACTCGACTCGGTAGTCAACCCGGTATAATGATCGGGTCACGGGTTAGATGGGTTGACCTAGGTCAACCTAAAAAAAAGAATTGGATGTTATATTGTATATGTATGTCTTCCTCCTTTCAATCAAATTAATTTCTATCCTACACTAATACTAAGAGAATAGTGCAGGCAAAACATTAAATATTACAGTTTAAAAATTTTGTCATTCATGATATATACACAAAAAAGTCTTCCATGCCATCATGGAAACAACACCCCTTGACTTCATTGCAGACAAAGGTAATTTTTGTTCTAAGTTTGTTGTCATCATACTCTATGAATATTTTAAAACCAGAAACAAAAACTAGAAAAGACTAGCTTGCCCAAAACTAGGGAGATGCAAATAAAAAACTAATTTAGGAATCATGACTTCTTGGATGAAAATACTTAATTAAATAATATGCAAAAAATATCGGTAATTTAATAACCAACATGTTGTTTTACTTGGATGAATCAAGCAATAAAAACAAGAAAGATATATAGTTTACCTAAACATTTTTGCCAGCAAAAGAGGTTCTCCAAGTGTTTGGTTACTGATTCGCTTAAGCAATTAGTAAAGAACAGGGATCTAAGAGAGAAGAATGGTTTAGAAAAGAAATAACCAACATGGAAGAATCAACCAATAAAAACAAAATATAAATAGTTTTCCTGCAAAAATAGGGTTCTCTAAGTGTCTGGTTACATGTTAGCTTAAGCAATAAAAAAAAAAGGGAGCTAGGAAAGAAGAATGATTTAGAAAAGAATGGTAGCACAAAGATTGTGGAAGAGATTGAATGTTAATAGTAGGTTCTGCAGCTACTTTGTTGGCTTAAGTAGACATATTAGGTTTTTTGCCTTCGACTCTTCAATGAAATGGTGATGTTTTACTTATATATATATATATATATATATATATATATATATATATATATAAAAAAAAAAACAGTTGGGTCTCGTCTGCGTTTACCAGGGTCTTACGGGTCCGGGGTCAACCCTCCAGGTTTTTTTGGGCCAAATTCTTAGTTGGTTTTTTCTTAAACCCAACCCATTCCAGCCCTAGGTCAACAGGGTTCTGGGTCGACCCGCCAGGCCGGGTATTAAAACTATGCTTTTTTGGTTTCTAGCATTGTAAAAAAATATGATAAAATAACATAATGCAAGAACTATTTAGGGAAATAGCATAGTTTAGAGAGTCGCGAATGACATTTATGATTCTCGAGTCGAAAGTGTGATCCGTAACTTTTTCAAATTGTAAAATTACTGGAGACATGACTCAATAAAGAAAGATAGGAGAAAGGAGAGAGAGAAAAGGAAAGAAAAAGATAACTGATATACATTGAAACTTCGATGATTACACCACTGGTACCGTTAAAAAGTTCTCGACGAGATGAATCCAACGACATCAAAAAATGTCATCAATAATGATCGAAGTGGGTCACATGAACAATTTAAAGGCAAGTAAGCCCCAACATCTTTGGACAACTTATGTGGGCCCACTCCGTTCACCATTTGTAACCTTATTTGATATTGTTGGATTCCTCTCGTCAATATTTCTCCAACAGTATCAATGGTGTCATCATTAAAGTTTTGATAAGCTTATAGAGTTATTTTATTTCTTAGTTTTCACCTTTTTTCTCTCTCTTATCTCTTCACAGATAATGAGAGAGGATAGAGAAATAACAATGAAAAAATAAATAAATAGACCCTGGAGACATACTGCTACCCTAATTATGACTTCACCAGTACCGTTAAAAAGATTCTGATGAGAATAATTTAACGACACTAAAAAAGATAATAAATAGTGAATAAAGTAGGCGACACTAGTTGTTCAAAGATGTCAAGGCTCACTTGTCTTTGGACCGTTTGTGTGGACTATTTTGATTACCGTTTGTGACCTTCTTGGGTATTGTTAGACTCATTTCATCAATATCTTTTCAACAACACTAATGGTGTTATCATAAGAGTTTCATTGTGTCTTCAAAGTCTTTTCTCTCTCTCTCTCCTCATCTCCTTATTAAATCATGTGTCCATTAATTTTGCAATTTGAATGCGACTTGCAAATTGTAGAAGTCATTTACGACTTCTAAACTGTATTATATTTCTAAATATTTTTTATAATACATTATTATATTTATATATATATATATATATATATAAACCTAATCCAAAAATACTCTAATTACATTTATATGTGTCCTTACATGACCGCATTGCATCGGTCTCTGATCATTTAGTAAATATCTAGCTGACTCTTTTATTTGTATATTATTTAAGTTTTGAAAAGTTATAACTTAAACTTTTGTTGATTTCTCCATTAAAAATCCAGCGTACTCCTTATATTGGCTTTTCTTTCAAAGCCTATAACCACGTATTATTTAATAAATAAGACAATGGATAGGTATACATTTAGAGCATGTTTAAGAATATAGTTGTGATTGTTTTTTAAAGTATTTTTTATTTAAAAATATATTAAAATAATTTTTTTTATTTTTAAAAATTATTTTTAATATCAATGCATCAAAATGATCTAAAAACACTGAAAAAAATATTAATTTAAAGTAAAGAAAAAAAAAAAAAAAATTATTTTTTTTAAAATGTTTTTGGACGCAAAACCAAAAAATATCTTAGATTGAAACTAATAAATTATTTATTTTTAGATTTAAAAATACATTTAGTTAATGGTAAAATGTTAAACGAGTCATTTAAAAATTTAAAATTATTTACTAACATATTTCAAATCATTAATATTAACCTGGTATAGTAGATCTACCTAATAATACATAGGGTTTATAATGAATTTATTATTTCAAAACCATAAAAAATAGCATTAAGAATTAAGTAACAAGTTTGCAAAGATGAAAGACTGATATGTTATCAAATCAAATATTTAGGGACTAAAGAATAATTAAAAACACAAGGAAAGCAAAGCATTTTCCACATATTCTCTCTTTGCCCCAGAAAAGAAACATGAGAGAACAGGAAAAATGAAAATAAAATCTGGTAGCAAGGGAGGCCTAGCTGAAAACTCATCATTGTTTCAGTATTTCAACTGGTAAGCTCATCAGCCCTTCAATCCTTTCTTTGACAACATGGGATTATTTTTTTTTATTGTCTAGAGAAAGGGTCTGAAGATCATTTATGTGCTTTCTGTTATTTTGTATAGAGGAGATAGGTCGTTCATGCTTATTGAAGAACAACAGTTGAGAGGAGAAGCATAATTCAAGAGAAGCTGAGAGGGGGTTGCCTGAGATCCAGGAGAACCTAAGTTTTACGTGGAAAAGGTCTTACCTTTATAAGATTTTTCGTGTGATTATTTGGAGAGGTGGTTTACTCTTTTATTGGCTGTTTAATTCCCATCACCAGTAATCTTGCTTTCTATTTCTTGAGCTTAAGTGTGAAGTCTTGATCTTGATGTTTAGGGTTGGTGGAGATAGGATTTTGTTATCGAGGTAAAAAAAAAATGAAGAATTTGATTAGCTATGGAGTTGTAGGATAACTGGAGTAAGAATTAGAGAGTCAGATCCATTATTTCTCTCCAGATCTGATCTGCTTAGGTTCTTTGATTTGATTTCTGCATATCTTTTTTTGTGGAAAAAAGATTGATGGGTCATTGAGATTTCATTTGATGGAACAAGTGTTGTTAGAATTTCCAAGCTTTATCGGATGTTCAGAGGTGGAAGGAGATGAAGAGGATGAGAATCGGTAGATTGTGTGAGAATTAGGTGTATTCTTTGAGTTGTAACTTTTAATTAAACATATAGACAGAGGACTTGATGGAAGAGATGTCTCCAGCACTTGCAATGACGCTTAGTTTAGGCAATTCAATGTGCGATAACTCAGGGATTGCAACCCATGTAGAAATTACACGGCTAAAGCTTGTAACAGGGACTGCAAGCTTGCTGTCTGATTCTGGAAAGGTGGTCTCCGAGGAGTCTCTTTCTGGGGGAGCTGAAAGTTGCAGTCATGCTAAGAATGAGCTGAACTTGGCCTCCATGACAACACCGGATGATGGTGGCGATGGAGAAACTGTTTTGCTGAATATGTTGCTTGAGAATAAAAATGGTTCCATAACTAGTGATGCTGTGATCCAGGAAACTGGGGAAGATGAAGTTTTGTCAGTCGTGGAAGACAGTAGTGGAATTATCCCTAAGGGGATATTGGTATTGAATGCAGCATCTGAAATAAGCTTACCAAAGTCTGTTAAAATGGAAAATACCAAAATTATTGCTAAGGCTATTATTGTGGAGTCAATAAATGAGGTGCAGGTGCCTACGGCAAAACTCCTTATTGGAGCAGTCAGCCCAAATGCAGAAATCTCTGATGGATCTGACATAAAGGCATCGGCGGTGCTTCTTAAGTTGCCTAGCGAGAAGAATCTCATTGGAGGACCTACCCGGAGTGTTTATGAGCTTGATTGCATACCTCTTTGGGGTTCTGTATCTATATGTGGAAGAAGATCAGAAATGGAAGATGCTGTTGCAGCTGTTCCTCGATTTGCAAAAGTTCCTATCAAGATGCTCATTGGTGATCGTGTTGTTGATGGCATCAGCGAGAGTTTGACACACCTAACTAGTCATTTTTATGGTGTTTATGATGGCCATGGGGGCGCCCAGGTACATCTATAAAGCTAGATATTTGTTTTCCTCCCCTCATATATGATACTTCAGTTCCAAATCTATGTGGGATTTATTGAGGTATATTACCAAGCTGTATGATTTTTGGAGGATTTGGAAAGAATTGTTAGTTGAGCATGTGTAATTAGATTGATGTATTTTTTGTTTTGATACCTCATGCATATATAGAATCCTAGCATCTCGTTTTCAGCACTACTTGTTCTTAGCTAATCTTTTCAATTCTTTACCTATTCAAATGACTTATTATTGGCAACATTGTTTTCCTTCAGTCTGCAGCATGCATTTGTGTTGCAAATAATTGAAGAAATGACTTTAATTTGTGCATATTTAAAACACATTCCATTGGTTTAATACTTGAGGTACTCCATAAGGTGAATAATTGCTCAGTATTGGATATGTGAGCATGATTCAGAGGCGTCTCATGCAGGTTGCTAATTATTGCCGTGACCGAATCCATTTGGCATTGGCTGAAGAGTTTGGAAACATTAAAAACAATTCAAATGATGGGATTATCTGGGGAGATCAGCAGCTGCAATGGGAGAAAGCTTTCAGTAGCTGCTTTCATAAGGTTGATGATGAGATTGGAGGAAAGAGCATTAGAGGCCTCATTGAAGGTGATGGAAATGCTTCTATTTCCAGTTCTGAGCCCATAGCGCCAGAAACAGTTGGATCTACAGCTGTAGTTGCCTTGGTCTGCTCATCCCACATCATAGTTGCAAACTGTGGAGATTCAAGGGCAGTACTTTGTCGTGGAAAAGAACCAATGGCATTATCAGTGGATCACAAAGTAAGACATGTTCTTTACATGAATAAGAACAAAAAACTGTCTAGATAACAATTTTTTCCCTATCATTTCCAGCCAAACAGAGAAGATGAATATGCCAGGATTGAGGCATCTGGAGGCAAGGTGATACAGTGGAATGGACATCGTGTCTTTGGCGTTCTTGCTATGTCAAGGTCGATTGGTAGGTGTACCAAACTTTTAGCATGGATGTAAAACCTGCTTAAATTGAAACAATTATGAGAGCTTGCTTATTCCCATGGTTCAATTACTTAATCCTAAGGTCCAAGTTTATACCAGCTTGCTTTATCAACTATACAAACCAAATTTTAGAAGTTCCTTTTATTTTCCTTTATTAGAACATTGAGTGGCAATTTGTTTTGACTCATTTTGTTTTGCCATTGATGCTTTCGCTTTATATTTAACAATATTAGAGGATTGATCCATGAGGAAGTTATAATCAAGGGTAGCTCTTACTTGCCTAATCATTTTTATCTAACAGGTGATAGATATTTAAAACCATGGATAATTCCCGATCCAGAAGTCATGTTTCTTCCTCGTGCAAAAGATGATGAGTGCCTCATTTTAGCGAGTGATGGGTTATGGGATGTTATTACAAACGAGGAAGCCTGTGAAGTGGCTCGAAGGCGGATTCTGCTATGGCACAAAAAGAACGGGGTTGCTACTCTTCTTGAAAGGGGCAAGGCTATAGATCCCGCAGCCCAAGCAGCAGCTGATTACCTTTCGATGCTTGCCCTCCAGAAGGGAAGCAAGGATAATATCTCCGTGATTGTGGTGGACTTGAAAGGTCAAAGGAAGTTCAAGAGCAAATCTTAAGCAAGGTTCACTCCATCATCTAGTTCAAGTCTGCATACCTATATATTAGAAACGTACATCTTTAAATAATACATAGTTTGGTCCATTCCTTTTTTTCGTGGGCTCAATGTGTGTACAAGAATAGAAACTAGTGTGTACTGAATAGCTATAGTTTATCTGAACTCCATATTTCCTGTGTTCTTGACAAGCACTGTGCCAAAGTTATGGTTATGTAAATTTTAGCTGTTGCTCGAGCTGAGTATGGAGTTCCAGTTTTAGATTTATTCTGTTCTGCTCTCGGGTCTCGGTCTGTCTGTCTGAGATTTCTTTCTCAGGGGAATGTCTGCTACAAGTTCATATAATCTTAGCAGCTTATGGCCGAAGAAGAAAATTTCTCCTGGAAGAAGCTCCATCTTGTGACAGTGGCTTGTAGTTATGTGGTTTATTGACTTCAGTTTTAAAACTGTGATTCGACTTGTTGATATGATCTATAAGGCTAATTAACTGCATCGAAACGTGTATTTTTTAAAAAAATAATTTTTTAATGTTTTTATATTTACTGATATTAAAAACAATTTTTAAAAAATTAAAAAAATATTATTTTTATATATTTTTTAAATAAAAAGTATTTTAAAAAATAAAATAATTCCCATATCAAATATTTTGTTTTTACATTCCTTTCTTGATTCTTTCTTCATCATTCATATATTTCACCAGAATTTTTTTATTTTTTTATAAATTTTATCAACAACATAAATTTATAATCTAAATTTAGTTTCAAGTTCTAGACTTAATTTGAAAGTGTGATAAATGTCATTTTTAAGTTTTTCATTTAGAAATATGTTAAAATATTTTTTATTTTTTATTTTTTAAAATTTATTTTTAATAGAAGCATATTAAAATAATTCAAAAACACTATAAAAAATTAATTTGAAATTACAAAAAAAGTCTTAAAATTTCAAAAACATGATAATACCACAACGCTAAATGAAGCCAACAAGTTTTTTGAAAATTTTGAGGTTGAATTGTTGATCTAGTAGATGTATTTTATTTATTTTATTATTTTTGTAATGAATGTTGTATTTTGAGCATTATGTTATGTTTTTATGTCTTATTTCTCCAATCTTTTTTTCATTTTTCCTATTTATTTTTTGTTGATGATAAAGGAGGAGAGAAAATGAGAAAATAAACATTGGTAGAGAATAAATATAAATACATGTTTACATAATTAAGGAGGAGATATATGTTTATAGATTGCATGTTATTGTTTAAATCTCCAAGGGATTATATTGCAAAATATAAGGGGATATACATATCATTATATCTATAAATATACATTAATTGTCATCATAAAAAAATAAGAGATTGTTGACCAATGAGTCATATATTAATATTTATAGTATCTTTTATTTTGATGATAACAATTAAAATTAAATAAAAAAATAGATTAATGATATATTTGGACGAGATTAAGTTTAAATATATTTTATATGAAGATCATATTAACAGATATATAGAATTGAATGAAGGAAATTCATCAACAAGTTCAAAATAAAAGCAAGTAAAGACTTAACTATTAAAAATTCATTTTAGAGTTTATTGTTAAATATTTATATCTTACTTAATAGCAAACTAAAATAAACTCACACAATTCACATTGCATGTATAAATAAGATTGATATATATTTAATTGGTTCAAGTTTCACCAGGTTTAAAACTGCTAAAACTGATATTTAAGTTGAATTGGTTGATTGTCTAGGTACATCAAGTGAACCAGTCAACTGTTGTTCATCTATAATGAACACTTGAGGATTTTGTAAGAACTGGCCGACTGAATGATATGGTCATTTGAACTAGTCGACTGTTTTAGCCGTTAGAAGCATTCCAACAACTATAAATTGCTAGTTTTTTTTTTTTTGAAACATATATATAGCTCTCTCTTATGCAAAATCAAATAGATTTTGAACATACATGATATAAATTTATTCCAAAAAAAAAAAATAAACAACAATTAGAAATCATCAATCTTAACGTACTCTAAGTTGTGCTAACTTAAATCTTCATATTATAGCACACGAGTATAAAATTTCACACTCATTACACTTATACACCTTCAATTATCTTAAGTGTTATTGAATGAGCTATAGATATTATAGGTTTTAATTGCATAATCTACTCTTTGAGAGAGTGCATCTTGTTGTAAACAAATCATAATTGTAAACACTTAATAATTTGGAAAAACTCTTGACATTAGTGAGGTATTGTCAAAGAAAAAAATCTTGAAAGAGGGGACATATTTCAAGTTATGTAATTGCTTGGTATGAATTCATTAAAAACATTGTATCTTTCACTTAAATTAGCAAAAAAATACAATATTCAAATATGACTGGTAATTGAGATGTTGTTGTAGGCTTGTCTAACCATATTAAAAACCGAGTTTTTAATTTTTTTTTTTATCTTATATTTTAATTATTTTAATTATATTATTGATTATTGTATTATATATGTTTAGTGTGAATATTTGACATTATTAGTGAAACATTAATTCACCCATTTTGAATGTTATTATTGCAGTAATCCTTGGAACAAAAAGTATATTGGTTGCTATTTTCTTGCCAGATGCCAATATTTTCCATGCCAAAATCTTTGCTTTCAAGTGGAAAAGAACAGGCAGGAGATAAGAACTTTCAATTGTATTGAATGTATGTGCATGCTTAACCGCAAGTTATCAATTAATTGACTTAGAGCTTATCGAGGAGTATGGTAGAAGTTGATTTTTAAAATGTTTTTTATTTAGAAATAATTTATAAATATTTTTTTTTTATTTTTTTAAATTTATTTTTAATATTAGTATATCAACATATAAAATAAAAAAATAAAAAAAATAATTAATTTGAAACTAAACAAAATTTTAAAAATTATCAAAAACATGATTTGGAGTGTAATGTCAAATGAAGCTTTATTCTCGTAGTCATACACTTGATTTTGAGTTGACTTAGGCATAAGATTTGAGTTAATTAATTAGCGAGTTGGTTTAAGTTGACTCAAAATCTTTTTAAAAAGATCAAATCGTTGTTAACCATGTCAATTAAATTACGAGTTAATTGCTAAGTCAATAAAGTCAACTTTTAGTTGACTTTTGTTTTTAGACCGGCCCTCTAAACATGCTTATTCTTATAAATGTTACTTAATGGTTTTTACTGTTGCATCCAAAATTCCATGCAAAATAATAATAAATTCTCCCACATATCCTTCCAAATAACCTAGTCATTATTTCCATTCCATGTACAATGTTTGAGTCAGATTAAATTTTTTTTTATTACAAAAAAAAATTTATGGTAAACCTTTAAAAAAATTTATTTAGATGATAAGATATTAAATTAATTTTAGTTAATCTAAATTAATTTGTTAAATATATAATCTAACCATAAACTTATCTCAATTCAATAACTTTATTTATTTATTTACATGATAAAAAAATATGACAACCCATTAGAAAAAAAAATATTGGTAAATAAAATTTTTAAAAAATAAACTAAATCAATGAGAATAATTATTTATTAAATATCATAATATATTATAGATAAAGTTTCATTTTATGTAAGAGTTATTTATAATTTAATTTTTTAATTCCTTGAAAACTATTAAATTGTGATAATTAAATTATGCTTTAATCAATTTTACTCATGCATTTTATGTGGTAAATATATTGATTCACTATATTTTAATATTATTTTTAAAAAAATATATATATTTCATAATTTGAATGTCTTTAATTATTAATTTGATTGCAAATATATATCAGGTTGTGTATTTTGTTATAGCTTTTTGTTTTTTTTTTTTTTTTTTAAAAACCAATAATAAATATTGATTAGCAATTCAAATATTAAAAGAAATAAAATTTTAAAAAATTATTTTAAATTTTTTGTACTTGTATATACACATATATGTCAAAGAAAATGTCCCTTGAATAACCTAAAATGCAATGCTATTCATCATCGATCAGACCAGTTCACAAGAAGCATCAGCTATTTCATTCTTATGCTAATAACTTCCTTTGAAATCCTTGATTCCAACAGGTTTTTAATCATTATAACAACTAACAGATTCATCCTCAAAACTGAAACAAATCAGACTAATTTTTTTTTAAAAAAAAAATACCTAGAAACCCTGTTTTCCCTTCTGTTTTAATTTGGTCTCTCTTTTTTCTCTCGCTCTCTTTCCTTCAAATCATTGCATACCTCTTCAACGCCTGCCTCCCAGCCACCACCGCACCAGCAGCCAGTCCACCAAGAGCACCTGCCACTGCCGCTGACCTAACCCCTCTGGCCGCCCTACAAACCGCCCCAGTTCCAAGCCCAGCTGCCACGCTACTCCACACATCATCCCTATCGGTGACCGCTACGATGCCACTCTCCATCATCGCGTAAATCAAACCCGCAATCCCAACCCGGTTTCCCCAGATCCGACCCGAATGGCCAGAGGAGTTGAGGATCCTATTGACCTTGAGCTTGAGGGTATCCGTGGGCTCGAAGGATCGGAGGGCGGAGAAGAACCCGGAGCCGCCGCCAGCAAGAGATGCGGTGAGGTAGGCGGAGCCAGTGTAGAAGGTAAGGTTTTCGCCCCAGGAGCGGCGTTGGCGGAGAGATTCTTCGGTAAAGAGGAATTCCGGCGAGGTGGGAAGGTTGTAGAGTGTTTGGGAAGGAAGGTGAAGATCCTGATAGGGGTTGTAGAGACGGGTAGCCGGTGAGGGTTGATCCGAATTACTATCGGAGTAGGACATTCTTAAAATTTGCAGGAAGAGGTGGAAGCTTTGAGAAAGTCGAGAGAGGGAGAAAGAAGGGGAAGAGCGTGTGTTTCAAGGAATGTGATTTGTTTTAGGGATTTGATTACAAATTAGTCATAATGTGGTTTACACTTTAGTCCCTGTAGTTTATAAAATCTCACAGGTCCTTGTCCTTGATAGTTTCTTTTTTCAATGATAGGGGTATTTTCGAGATTAAATCTCCCTCTCAGACCATTTTAAAAGCACACTTAGCATCGATTTCAAGTGTAGAATATATTGGTGAGCAAAAAATTAAAAAAATTGATTAAATTGAAAAAAATTGAAAAAAACTAATTAAAAAAATTAAACCTTAAAAAAAAACCAATTAAAATTTTTAAAAAACCAACCAGTTTGGATTTAATTTTATAAGTTTGAAACTAAAAAAAACTGAATCAAACCAGAAAAAACCGCGTTCAAACTAAAAAAATCGAGCCAAACTAGATTTGAACTAGTTTTTATTTTTTAAAAAATCAAACTGAAACCGATCAGTTTAAACAATTTTAACTTTTTTTTAAATAAATTTAATTTAATTATTTTTTTAATAAAAATCAAATCAAATAAAAAATATTACCTCTAGCGTATAATCTTTCTTTCTTTCATTCATGATCAGTCCTCTCCATGGAATGTAAGGCACAAGAGACAACAATTTTATTCTAGTACTTCCTGCCTTTAAATCTTATTTTATATTTAAAATAGCGAAATAGATTAACTAAATACTTAATTAGAAACTTTATGCGTTTCATATCCATACAGTATTTATTTGTTTATCTAACAATTTGATAGCATTCCATAAATAGTTTTAACTTATATAAAGTCATAAAAAATATTTACAAATCAATTTAATATTTTTTAAAATAAAAAAAAAACTTTTTAAAAAGAATTAGAAAAAAACACTACAAACTTAATAGGTGTCCAAGTTAAAATGACTGGCAAAACATTATAACAGTCTAAAATAATTATTTTATTTTTATTTTTATCCTTAGTTTTATTTTAATTGCAGCTTTATATGTCTAAATTGATAATAAATTTATCAAAATTTATTGATGAAAGACAAGATATAAAAAAAAAAAAAACCAAAATGTACAAGGAGAAAAAATGGTCAATCTAAAATTCTTTTAAAAAGTTTATTTTTTGTTACATTTCAATCTTTAAATTATAGAGAAAAAAAGAAGATCACTTGAAAACAGAAAAGTAAGAGAAAGCCATTAGTTTGATCTCTTTTCATAACATAAATTCATCGTTTTTGGTGCTAATGAAATGCATTTAACTAGAAAGTTTGATAGTAGTTTTTATCTCTAATATCCATGAAAAAAGAGATCGAGTTTGATTTAGATTTTTTTATTTGATTGATTTTGGGTTTTTCTTGGGGGCATTAGGTGGTTAGGAAATGGTTTTATTGTGTGTTTTGAGATGCTTTTAGATGAAAATTACTTGAAAAATAAAATAGTTTTGCCCAAAATCTCTCTATGGTTTCTTACCACCGTGGCCCAAATTCCATGTAGCAAATAACATGTCGCCTGCTAATACGACCAAAAGATTGATGTCTTTTCCCAAGTGCAGGAGTGTCAAAGTAATAAATAACCCGGCAAAATCGATATTGAATCACAAGGAGGTTAACTATATAATATAATAATAATAATAAGTTAAAGAGAACTTTGAGATGTAAGATTAATGTGAGGATTCAACAATGATAAAAACAAAAGTCAAGGTTAGAGCATCTACTAATAGTATTAGAAATAAATATAATATAAACTCTTTTTATTAATCAACTGGAAACACACACAAAGGAGGTTTCAATCGGATGATTTATCCTTAATAATTCATTATAAATTTTTAACATTATCATATTAATTATCTTATTTAAGTAACATCAAACTTTCAAATATTGTCATGAATTCATGATGCTAACTTATATTAACAATAAATCAAGTTCCTTTCATAGCACATGTGTAGGTTATACCAAACGGTTGATTATGAAAATGACAAGCATTTATTGTACCAAGTGTTATACAACACAAATCTAGATTAACCATTTAACAAGTAAGGTATTAAGAACTAGTAAGATAAAAAGATAAGACATGTTAATAACAAATTTTTTTGCATATAAACATTAAAGTCCATGTTGAGTTTATATTATACATATTCTAACACCATTAATGAAACCTTTTCACCTTGACATAATAAACTTAGCTAAACATAATGAAGAAGATAAATATAAATAAACAACATAAGAACATAAGTATTGTAAAGGAAATGAAAAGCATAAACAAGAGATTAAGAAAAATATAACATGGAATAAAACTTAAAATTACAAAAGTATAAAGAAAGAAAAAAAGAGCATGATCTTGATCTGAAAACCAAGATGCCTAAATACATGGCAAATGCCTTCTTTTATAGGTCAAAATTTAGAACTATTGATTTGATGACTAATTGTTGTGTTGAGTGAGTGGCCATATCTTGACTTGGTGACAATCCTTATCTTTTTGTCTGAACAAAACATCATTGATAACATCAGAATTTGAATAGACTTAACCATGAAAGTTCTAGGAAATTATCTCAGTTTTCCAACAAAAAATAATTGGGGTCATTTGGACTTCTAGAACTCAAGGTATGAGTTGAACACTGAACAATGTCTGGGCTGCAAAACATATTCAGACTTCTCAGTTGTTGCTACAATTTGGACTTGAAAACAACATTTTTAAATCTCGAACTGCCATGAAATTTTTACGCCTATGTCTTAGTTTTCCATCCATATAAAGCGGACCTAAATCCAAGATCTACAACTCCAGTTATGACCCAATGACTGAATGACCAAACAGTGTTCCAGTTTGTACTGAACTAGCATCTCTTTTCTAAGTTTGGACCCTCTCTTTATCTTTTAAATTTTAGTAGTTAACTTACCAATCAATCATTTGATTTATGTAATAGGCCTGCATTTAAGATGAACATTTACTATAAATTAAAGGTATCTTATAGTATCGGACTTGTTATTATAAAACATGTTTTTGTTAAGGAGTTATTGATACTCCAAGTGCAAAATGATGATATAAAACCTTGATAAAAATGAACTTTTAAGTACTAATCACCTGCCCCCTTAAAAGAAATTATCCCAAGCTCGTGTGCCCGAACTTTGTTTTATAGAGACCCAAACGCGATGGGCCACCCAGGGTAGGCTTGAGCTCTTGAATTTTTTTTCTTTTTATTTTTTTATATATATATTGTATGCCTGATTTTTTTTTATATATTGATTTTTTTTTAATTTAATTTTAAAAAAAAATTGAAAATCTTGCATATTTTTTTTTTTTGCCTAAAAAATTGTTCGATCTGCGACAAAGTACGAGTTACATAATTAGTAGTCACTAATTGACTATAGGATGTATATGTAAACTGTGATGACCAAATATTTTGCTTCCTACATCTTATCTTCAGTTAACTAAAAAAATTAAATTAAATTAAAAGGCGATCTAAGCCATGTGTGATCTTCGTTATAGATGCACTATAACACATGTGAGAGGATTTGTTATCTGAGATATTGGATTGATGCTTGATTTTTTTCAAAAATAATTTTAGTTTTAGTTGACCAAGAAAGAAATTCGAAGATCAAATCCCAAGATGAGGTGAAGAATGATTATTTTTTTTAAGGCACGGTTTGTCCAATGCTTTTTAGACATTTTTTGCCTAAAGAATTTAGCAAATTTTGTTTTGATCTTGTTGTTCACCACTTTTATTTTTTATGTTTTAAAATTTTTTTTGTTTTTTTTTGTTTTTTGTGTTTAGAAATGAGAGAAACTCATTGAAAATAATGAAGAAGAGACTAAGTTGTTGGCTGGCTAAATTTTGGCAATAAAAAAATTGGTTTTTTTATGTCAATAGGTTTCTTGCAACGAGAAGAGTTCTATTAATGTGTTTTTTTTTTTTTAACCTTCATCTTGCAACGATAAGAGTTCATTTGATATAATTTTTGGCCTTTATCTTGCAACAAGAAGAGTTTATTGATGTGTTTTTTCTTCTTTATCTTAGTGAGAATAGTAGGTTATGGGCTAGGGAAGTTTTTTGAAATCAAATTGAATTTTTTTAAATCGTTGAATTTCTTTTTTTTGAACCAATTAAATGATTTTTTAAGGACCATAGATTAGTTTATTGAAGCTTTATGGTATATTTTTTAATTATTTTCACGTGAAAATTAGGTTTTAAAATGGAATTTTGGGTCTTTATAATCAAAAGCCTAATTTTTTTTTTTTAGAGATGATGATGTCCGGTTGTTTTTAAAAATAAAATTTGAGCAAACAATGTGACTTGAACGAGGCTTTTAATTTTTAATTTTTATTTTTAATTTTTTTAAAAAATTAATTTTGAATTTATTTTTAGATGAGATTATGACATTTTTTATGATATTAACAACTGATTTTTTGGTACAATATCATGATTTTTTTAAAACAATTTCTTCAAGTTTGATATTTATTATTTTATTAAATATCAATCTATTCAATATTTTTTTTGAATGAGATTCTTGCCTCTTTTTTTTATTATTATTTATTTATGATGTTTGCCAATCATTTCATCTACTTTGTGATTCCATCTCTCTCTCTCTCTATATATATATATATATTGGTCATGAAAATTCTATGTGGTCAGGTCAACCACCGGGCCGGGTTTATAAACACTGATTATAGTTATCACAAATATTCTTCTTTTAATTTATTTTACTTTTTGTTCAATAAAATATAAATCATAAATCTATGTTTTTGAAAAATAAACTACATTTTTACTTCATGATTTTATTTATTTTTTTTCCTGCAAATTCCTTTATATATATAGTTATAAAATTACACACACACACATATATATAATTTTATAATTAGTTAAAAAATTGGTTTCTGCAAATTTTCTTGCTATAGAGTACAAAAATATAATCTTTCTTTCTTTTTCTCCTAATACATTCACATAAAAAATATCTAATAGTTTTTCTTTTTTGAAATTGTCATTGTTCATTTATGGTGGAAAAACAATTAGAGAGAGGGGCATTAATAAGATAAGAAGGGTTAAATGGGTTTAGTTGAGGGGAAACCTTTTTTTTTTTTAATCTTTATTTCAAATCATTTAGATTTTTTTAATAATTATATTTTTTTTTATTTGTATCAAGCTAAGAACATAGGAAAAAAATAATTATTGAAAAAAATTAGAAAAAAAACTAAATATCATAATAAAGTTGTTTTTCACCGAAACTCGGAATACTATTCATTATAATAGTGTAATTATGGAATTATCCCTAAACAGAAAAAACCTTTGAACTAAGGTATCAGGGACAAGGTTGTCTTTTCACCATAATACAATTGACTTTTATAAATTATATGAGATTAGATTGATAATTTTTTTTTTTACAGTAACATTATTAATTTAACCTTAGAATAAAATAATCTAACTGTCTACTGCCCAGGGATATTTTTGTATTTTTAATTGTTTTAGAATAATGTTATTATTTTGATGCTCTTAAAGACAAAAAAAACCAACAAAACTCTCACCTAAGGGTTTTTTTTTTTGTCATTTTACATTGATTTTATTTTAAATATCAAGGGTAGTTAGAGACATTGTTGTAAATTATATTTATTGAAATATAATTAAAAAAAACTTGTTGGGCGTGCTTGTGTACACACACTAGCATGTAGACGACCCTTGTGCCATTCGAGTGCGTGCATGTAAGGGCCTTCCAAAGCGCGTTTGAAAGGTTTTAATTCCGCTCTTGCAATAGGGCGACACATTCCCTTTAACTCACATCGATGACCTTTTTTTTTTTTTTTACTTTTTTCTCTCTCCACACACTCGAATTTTTGACCATTGCAATTTATTTTCCCTTCACATTTGGTCCTTTTCCTTTTGATTACTATTTTTTTTAGTAAGCCATGAATGTCTTTCAATTTCACCCCGCTTAAATCTTTTAAATTTGATCATCATTCTTTTTATTATTATTTTTTTTATTTTTAATAAGCTATAAAATTACAATTGTTTTACAATTTCACCCCCTTTTATTTTTTTTATTTTGAAATTAAGTCCTCATTATTTAAATTGCTATTTATTTTGTTTGAGATTATTTTTAGGCTGGTTTTTTTTTTTTTTTAATTTCAACCTTCATGTGTTTTTTTTTTCCTTTCAAATTTGATTCTATTCTTTTTATTGCTATCTTTTTTCTTTGGCAAGTTTTTTAAATTGATTTTTTTTTCATTTCATCCTTTATAACTAAATTGGTTATGAATTAAGCTCCTTAATTGAACTCGGTTCAAGGATTTAATGGGTTGTGAGTTTTATGAATTAGACATAGGGTCTAGGATGTGTAACCGAGTTGACTTTTTTTATTTATTTTTAGAAGCTAATGTTTTTATTCTTGACCCTTTTTTTAGAGATTTGCTTTTATTATTTTTTATGGTTTGCCGTCCATGGATTAATCTTGAGTTCATAACTAGAGTCACTCGTTTCAAAAGTTAACATGAGTTGATTCATTTCAATTCCATTATTCATCATTTAATTTATTTGAATTTGCTCTTCCCACCTTTTGTTCATTTCCTCTTTATTGGGTTATTTTGATCCTATATCCATGATTATGAGGTTTGAAGATTAACTTGGGTTAACTAAGATTTTTTTTTCCTAGTTGCTATGGGGGTAATTCTAGGTTCAGGACTAGGGTCACTTGTTTTAAAGGTTAACACAAATTGATTTTTTTTTTAATCTTTTTTAAAATTGAGTTATTTCAATTTCATCATTTAACATTTGATTTATTAAAAATAAGTCTTTGTACTTGTTTTTCATTTCCTTTCTATTGGGTTATCCCAATCATTTTTTTTTTTTATAATTTCATCCTCGATGAGTTTTTTTTCAATTCAAATTTGATCCCTATTTTTTTATTTTTATCTTTTTTTCTTTTGGCATGTTTTCTATAATGATTTTTTTTTCACGATTTCATCATTCAAAATTAAATTGGTTGGGAATTAAGTTTCTTGATTGAACCTGATTCAATGATTTCATGATTTTCAGGGTCACGGAGTTTGCAGGTTAATCCGGATTAACTCATATTTGTTTCCATTGCTTCTTTAAATTAATTTTTTTATTATTATTTTTATCCTTCAACAGTAAGTTGTTCAATAATTGAGCTTTATCATATTATTCAATTTGTTTTCAAACGTGTTCACCTTGATATCATGATTGGATCAAAGATTTTGCATCTTGACTCAGGTGGGCTCGAATCAAGTTTTTTTTTAAAAAAATTATATTTTTTTTTCTTAATTTTTATCCTTTTATCATTTTATTTCCAGAGATTGAGTTTTATCCTTTTCCTCTTTCTTTTTTTGGGTGAAGTTATCATGTTCTCATTTGATATATGAGGAATTGATATTCAAACTCCTTTTCCTGCATTTTTTTTCAATAAAATTATCCAAATTCTATTATGTTCTTAGTTGCAAAGTTTACTAGTTAACAGGGCTTAACTGGGTTTTTGTTGTTGTTGTTGTTCTTTATCGTTGAGTTGTTTTATAATCTTTGGGTTGGCTCAGATCAAGTTATTTTAACCTTTTTTTTTTTTTTTTTCCTATTTATTTATTGCTATTGTATTTTTTTATTATATTATTTAAATTATCAATTAAACCACTTGGGTCTTGAAATTTTTTTCCCTTAGCATTCTTTTTTTACATTGAAATTTTTTTGTATAGCCCACAACATAACATCGACTACAAATCTAGTATATACTAATAAGGAATTATATTAAGATTTTTTTTTTCCAATGGAGTTGGAAGTGTGACCCTTCTTGCAATAAACATTTTTATTGCTATATAATTAAATAAGGAAAATTTTGAAGGGCTCCCCACTTGACTTGATCAAATGTTTTCATATGTATTTTGATTTTAATTTATCAATTTAATTTTTAATTAGCATTAAAAAGTAATTTAAAATTTATTAATATATATATATATATATGTTTTAATTTATTTTATTAGATACATACAATTATTTTGATGCTGGAAAGGATGTTGCAAATGAAAGAATTTTTTTTTTTTGCGTTGAAAAAAAAAACTTTTGGTGCATCGACCCTGAAAAGAATTTAGCCTAGTAATATCTGCAAAATCATTGTTTGGAATCTTTGAAACGCTTTTGACAATGTGACTTCATCATGAACATAAATATAGTCTAGATAAGAACTAGTTTTTTTTTTTTTTTTTTTTTTTTTATAAAACGGGGTGTTTGAATCAGTTTACGTGTACCACGACAAATCTCCGGGCCTGCTGAATATCTTGCAAGCCCAATAAACAGTAAGACACCACAAGGGATGACAAACATGCACACTAAAGTTCAAACCTAGGGTGCAGAGACAGGGTCCCTGGACCGCTAAGCCACGAACCTCGGTGCGATAAGAACTAGTTTCTTGACATAGCTCTTGTTGCGGTTTGCATCACAATTGTTTTGAACATAAAAAATCAATATTTAGATTGTCAATTTTTTTTAATGTTATTAAATTTGTTTTAATCGTTTTTGATATTGTTATTAAATTTGATATAATATTTCAAACTTGAAAAATCTTAATGTTTTAAATTAAATCAGATAAGAATATTGTCCCACGTGATTTTGTTCGCTAGATAGATTCAAAAAAAATAATAATCATATTCACCCTAGTCAGTCCTCAAAACCGACAACATAAGCTATGACCTTTCGAGTTAAATTAATTTTTTTTTCTTTTGCTATATGATAAAAAAATATAAAAACTGATTCATAATCAACCCAATATAAAAAGCCAAACGAAAAAAAAGCCGAAGGACCAATTAAAAAAGTCATGGGCATGCCATTAAACTTGTTACATTGGTTTAAACTTGCAAAATACCAACATGACTCTTTGCTTTGATCGAATTTTTAATTAAATTATATGAGTTGTCCCACATGAATTATAGAAGTTTCCAAAAAAAAAAAAAAAAAGATAGATTCACCTTAGTTTAATCCGCAAAACCCACAATCATAGTTATGGATTATACTGAGATGAATTAATTTTTTATTTTATTTTATTATATGATAAAAAAAAATAACGGAATTATAGTCACCCTAATACTAATGATAAAATTCAATAAAAGGATTTAATTGGAAAAAAGAGTTAAAAGAAAAAAAGAAGGAAAAAGCTCAAACATATGGGCTAGAGATAGGCGCATGCATGCCTTGAGCACATGTCGTCTGGCTCCTTTTGTTTTGAAAAAACCGTCTGTCAAATAACCATTTTCACCAAGCTAAAAGAAGCTGCTTGCGACTGTCCTTGAACTTCAATTGTCACTTCCACCATACGAAGACGAACGGGACCAGTTCGTATAAAATGGCATGTTAAATGGGTGCTGCTTTCCTAGTTTCCTAGGCGAAACAGATCATCAGCGCATGGTTCTTCTACAAAGCCAAAGTTTTTCTGCTGCCGAAAATTAAAATGAGGTATTGTCAGCCGGATTATTTCACCTTGGTTGGGCTAAAAAATGATGTTTATTACCCACAAAAAAAGGTTATCACACTCTGCAACTACAAAATTGAGCTCGCTGTTCACGCCTCAATTCCCCACTTATTCCACCAAATGTTGTTTTGCCAAGACTACAGAGGGAGTTTCCTGGGTGATGCATAAACGCCAAACAAATAGAACTCAGCAATGACAATGGGGATTACATCAAGTACCTCGTTGTTAATCACCACCGCAAATAAAAGAAAATAAGTGTCAAAAGAAATGATGAAGGTGGCCGTAGAGTACTCTACAGCAACATTGACTCTGGATTCTCAATGTAGCCTTTAAATGCTTTTAGCCATTCCGCACCAATTGCACCTGAAAATGACCAATAGCGCCAACAGGGTTATATCATCACAATTCTCAGAGATGGTGTTGAATAAAGCTAAAGAACATGTTTGTATGACAAAAGATGGTTGACAGAAATGCATACCATCTATAACCCGATGATCACAGCTTAGAGTTACAGACATGAACGAAGCGGATTTGAAATCATCAGGACCAGAACCAGGGATGACCCTCTTCTCAGCTGCACAAGGACAAGTCAATATCAGAAGTGGAAGCTTAATTTGATCTGGAAGTTGTTACCAAGTGCCTATCTTACCAGACCCAATTGCCAGAATGCCTGATTGAGGAGGATTAATGATCGCACAAAATTGCTTGATGCCAAAGGGCCCTCCCAAGTTGGAAACAGTAAATGTGCCTCCCTGAAAAAGGAAAAAGACAATATTCGTAAGGAATTCACATGAGACAACAGTCCACTGGCCAACTGAGACAGAATTCCAACCTCATAATCTTCTGGTTTCAAGCTATTCTCTCTTGCTTTTTGGGCCAAATTCTTCACCTCGTCACCAATTTTGGATAGACCTTTCTTGTCTGCATCCTGCAAATTTTACCACATAAAAGCATGTCAAGCGCTCTACACCCAGAACAAAATCAAGAAACTTTTTGCGTTACAGAAATGGGACAATAACTGACCCTAATAACTGGGACATATAGTCCATTATCTGTCTGTACCGCTACATTGATATTAACATTATTATACCTGCATTGTAAGCAAGAAGAAAGACATTATCTTAAATATGGTATCAAAGATGAATCATTAATCTTAAGAGTTTATTAACCATGTACTTACTGGCGAATATAGTTATCGGTCCATGAACTATTGCACTGGGGAACTTTCCTCAGAGCCAAAGCAGCAGCCTGTAGTTACAGTGACATGAAATTATTCTTTAGCAAAAATTTCAAAAACAGAGACAATCAATAAACATCTTAAAGTCCAGAATGTTAACAGCTCAAGGTTATGGCTCGGATAGAGGAAAACATTGACTCAGTTTTTCACTTCAAAGAATCTTAGGATAGTTCCAATGTGAAAAGTTGGTGCCTTGTGGTTTTGATAAATTGTGTCCTGTCCACAGGCCAACCACTCCAAGGATCAAGCCCTACCATCAGTTTGAGTTCAAACTTCCACTCAGATGAATTGAGCTTTTTTCAACAAAAAAAGAACAAAATAAAACCATGCTAAAAGACTTTCCCTTTGCCACAGCTGACGATCTAGTCAAAAGAGCTCACTCTAAAAAGTAAAGTGAGTTAATCCAACCAGAAAAGGGCTGCTACAAGGTTGTGATAGATTTTTTATGCAAAATTTCTGGGATGAGGTCACTTCTCGTATTTCCAAACAATATAGTAAGTGCTTCAATACTATACATGAAGAAGTATATTTGTATACCTTGATCACAAGATCATTTACAGATATTCTCTTCCCACCTGAAGTCTCTTGTATCGAATTGAGTTGACTCCGCAAACTGTGCCCAAAAAATCTTTTTAAAAAATCATGGAACATCAAGATTAATTGCATTTATAAGATGGCAAAATCTAACACTAACCCCATAAGTTTGTCGACGCATGTATCCACTGTTAAATAATAATGGGGAATAGTTTGCTTTGAGAATAACAAGCGTGAAGCTGTCACCTGTCAAAAAGATGCCAAGTTTTGCCTCAAGATGAACTTTGATAAAGATAATATGTGGTAGACAAAAAGAAAAAAATGTATGTGAGAGCTTGTACATGGTATCAACACAGAATTAAATAATATGACATCATGAGTTACTTAAATGCAGAAATGAACAAGAAACGAATCCGAAAGTTCAAGAATCTCATACAAGCTTAATGAGAAACAGTTGTCAGACTGGCACCAAATTTCTGGGGGAATTTAGTGAAAAAGACATGGTTGCATTTTGAAACAGAAAGTTTAACTGTGATTTTCAGCCAAAAGTAGATATTTCAGCTTTGGTAGAACAAAGAAATTTCAGGCATGCATATGCAAACCTCAACATCTAACTGAATATTTATCCATAAATAGTGGACCAATGAAATAATGTTCCTTGCCATCATTCCTTAATCCTTACCCATGGATTTAGGCTAAACAATGATGGTTACAAATATTACCTTTCTTATTTGAGAATGAGGGATATCCACATAATCTAAAGCAGGAGCTGAGGTGTCCTTGGTGACAGGCTTTGTCGCTGGAGCTTCCTTTCCTCGTGAAGCTACAAAATGGGGGAAATTCTTCACTGAAGCATATATATTTTGACTAGAACAAGAAAAGCCAAGACCATTCACATCACACACTAAACAGCAGCATATAACATTTATCCATCAAATCACCGGGGATAGAGAACAGCCAAAAAAACCAACATCATCAAGTGTAGAGAGCTTAATTGTCATACCCAAGTAATCTTCGATATCAGCCTTCACAATATGTCCATCAGGACCCGTTCCTTTGATACTTGAGAGGGGTACCTATGTCCATGATAAATAAAGTGCATCAATAAGAGTGAATTGAAAGTGGATCAAGATAAATAAATGCCTTTCCATCACTGAATGAAAATATTCTAGTTGTACTAACTACTTCAAATTACTAACATTATGATCTTCAGCCAATTTTCTTGCAAGAGGACTGGCAAAAGCACGATCTCCATCAGGAGCTGCACTGGGCTTGGAAATTTTTGGTTCTGGTAAACTAGCTGGTTTTTCAACTTCCTCCTTGTGTGAAGCAGGTGGGGTGGGGGCAGAAGCCTCATTAGCAGAAGTAGCACCACTTCCTGACGCTGAAGGATTGTAATCCTTAAATTTTGCAATGTCTTCCTCATCTTCAACGGTAATGGCAATTACCTATATATAATATAGAGAAGAAATTTATCAGCACTATGTAGTAGTATTACCAACACCAGAGACCTAAATCCGAAACTAAAATGTCTAATTTTTTACAAAGAAAATTGTGGAATCTGAAAGGTGGGAAACAGACAACCAAAATGTGTTCAGTTTGCTTATTTCCATGATTGAGTACCATACTACCCATAGAAAGAAAAGAAACAAGAGATGGAAAAAGAAGATCTCAGTGCACAACTTTGCCAACTGCCAGATAAAGTCAGTACCTCGCCAAGTTTAATTTCTTTCGACCCATCTCCCTTCAATATCTTTGCAAGATAACCTTCTTCCATACATTCCATCTCAACAGTTGCTTTATCCTGAAAAAATTATGTAAAGGGAAAGCATCAATATTTCCATGACAAACAACATGTTAAGCACAGGTAGAACTGTATAGAGACCCTACCGTTTCGACTTCACAGAGTACTTCACCGGTAGAAATCTTGTCACCTTCCTTCTTCAACCACCTTGCTATATTACCCTGAAATTTCAGAAACAGTCACTTAGCAGACCAAGCCTACAGTGTTGTTCCAAAAAGATGAAGAGAGATACATGCCTCTGTCATTGTGGGTGAGAGAGAAGGCATTCCAATCTCTTGGTGTGGAGGAAGACCTGCAACATATAATGACTATTAAATAACCCTGAATGAAGCTATGTCAGAAACATGATTTCCATCTTATACCCTTGCCAACAAGATGAAGAAAGAAAATGAATAAAAGTAAAAGTTATTCATGTTACTCTACAGTCTCCAGTTCAAATCTAGGAGATATGAGCCTTTTGTTTCTTAAATAAATCCATGTTGTTAAAAAACAAATTAAATAAATAAACATAACAACTTCCACATTGATTCCCCGCAAACTTATCCCACCATCCTTCCACATCTGAATTCTATTTTCCACTCATGACAAACTCCCTCCACAAATATTCAAAAACTGTTATTATCTAAAATCAAGCAAGTACAGATGAACCACATGCCTAACATTTTGCCCTACTCTGGCAATGCAGTAAAAGAAGAGTAATTTCAATAGAGTATAACCCAAGTGACAAGGTGCCTGTCACACTTCACACAATCACAAAACTACCTGTGATTCTCAAATGCAATCATTGAATAAATTTCAATCATGTTATCTGATGCCACTTGCATAATAGGTGACAATTCAAGCTGGTTTTAAAGGGTGAAAGGAGCCACGATATGGTCAGTGTAACTTGTAATCAAGAATTCAGAAAGTGAAAGGAGATCATCAAGGTATGGATGGGATGTGTGATAACAAAGCTAGATCAGCAATTTAAACAAAGAAATAAAAATTTATGCGCAAATTCTACCTGAATCAGATGAAAACCCTCTCTTCCAGTGTACCTGTGAACTGAGAATGGAAAGAAGAGAATCAGAGAAATGGAATCATCAAGAGAAGATGTGACCAGGGAGGAACAAACCTAAGCAATACATACCAAGCAAAATCCTTCATAAATAGTGGTCCAGCAATTGGGCTTCCCACTTTCATAATCGTACCAGAAACATCTTTCTTAGATGCACCGAATGACATTACCTTCATATCAACAAAAATATGTAACTGTTCGCAAACTGAGACAAACTTCAATTAAAGCAACTTACAAAAAAATAAATAAATAATTGACCCAAGACAAGGGAAGAGATGTAGAAATTGCAGCAGAAGGGCTCCAATCACAGCATCATGCAGCATATTATAATGATTGTGCGATAGAAGGCTACTTACAGTGCTATTAGCAGCAGCACTAGAGTACCTCCTTTTTTCCATAACTGCCCAAGCATCTGGCAATAACAAGCTTACCTTAAGACAAATAAAAAAGTATGCAAATTCCACTCCACAGTCAACAAGCAGATGCACAATTCACACTCAAAATCAGCAAACCACATAGCTAAGGCGATAACCATGAACATTAGACACCATGTTCTTTCACTTATCACTTCCCAAATTTCATAACTGCAAGTCAAAACTTCCAACAACAACACCACACTTACCTCCCGTTGAAAAACATTTGCTGCAACAACTAAAAACAAACCCAAATCCCTTAACATGTGCTTTTCGCTTGTCATCTTTTTATTCCTAAACCTCATCCACCGTTAAAATTTTCTTACCAATCAATCAAAATCTACACATATCTAATCATATATATATATATAAACTAAGCATCCGCAATACGGCATTAACTCTTAGAAGTCAAACAAAAAAAACTACTTGATCATAACCATCAGCAACAGATCTCAACGATTTCCCATGAATGCTAGAGATTATAAACATACCGTTTCTTTTACCACCAAAGAGGTGAGAATCATTTGATAACCAACGCACCAAATCGGCACGCTGGTGAATTCGTAACTGCCGAAACCACAAAAAACATAAATAGTTATGACAAATCATAAGTTAATTAAACAAAATGAAAAATCAGAAAGGAAATTCGAGTTTTCCACAAAATAATTACAGAAAATAAAAACTGAACCCTGAAGTCAAAATCGAAAAAAGAAAAAAAGACAAACTAAAGATGCATGCAAGAATTTTACACAAAGATCCAGAAATTCAATTTACGATTATTATTTTTTAAAAAAAATAGAAATGAGACGTTCAGCAAAAAACAATAAAGAGATCTGATGATAAATTATACCTTTTTTGAGTGCTGAAATAGATGAGAAGCATACGCCATGACTGCTTCTTCTGCTTCTGCTTCTGCTTCTGCCGCTGCTGGTGGTAGGCTCTCTTCAATCGACCGGTAATCAATACATTAACTTCTTTCGAAGCTCGAAAGTTTTTGGAAAAGATGTGTTTATTTTTTAGGTTTTTTGCTGTTGTTATTTTATAAAATGGTCAGTTTGGGGTGGCTGGCTGCGAGAAGACAAATCGCACGCGACTTTGGTTTTGAATTTGTTGTAATTACAAACGAGTCATTTTAATTAATAACAATGTATATATTGGTCCCTCGAATATTCAAATTGATTGAAATCATCCTCCATTTAAAAATATACCTTATGCATAGTTCCCTTGATAGCAAATTAACAGAAAAAATAAATAAAAATGCCCAGTTGTGCATTATCGATCAAAACTACTTTGACTTTGGATGCATTTTCAATGGCTCACATGATTTCTTCTTTTTTTTTGTTTTTGCCACTGTCTTCCCTGTTTCATCTGCCTAAGCTTATAGGCTTCCACATTTAATTTTTTTTATTAATATGGTTAGGCTAATGTATGTATATATGTATATATATATATATATATATATATATACATACATTCCCAACGTGTCCTGTAATGGCTGTGCTAACACAAGTGACTCCAGGAGGTCGTCAAAAATTAATAAAAAAATTATTAAATAATTTTTTACCTGTCATCTCCTATGAATTAGCAAGGCAAGAAAAGAATGATACGATTCTCTTTTTTCGCTTTCTTGAGTAATTTCATAACATTGATAGGCACACGTATTCGTATTCTAGTTTTTACAAAAATGCCAACATCCTTGAATAATATAGGAGGACGAATTTATATTTCATTAAAACACTGCTAACTGAATACCATACTAGTAAAAAAATAAAGATTGATGTTTTTGTTTTTTAATTTACAAGAAAAAAATAAATAACAAAAATTCAATTATTAAGAGAAAATACATAGATTTATTTAAAAAAAAAGTTAAAAAAAATTATTTGACAAAACATAATAATCAAAATTAAACTAGAATATTTCGGTCAGAATTTAAACAGAATTTTTGAAACAGGCCAAGATTTCAAACGAGATAAAATCTATTTTAATTTATTTTGTATTTTGAACTAAAACGAAATATATCAATTATTCTTAATAAAAAGAAATAAAATTAACAATCTTGTTTAAAATATTACTGTATTATAATCAAAAGATAAATAAATATAAGTGTAATGATTTACCTGACACTTAAACTGCTCTTCAGTAAAAAAAAAAAATACCATTTACATAAATTTTAGATTTGAATTCACATTATATAAAAACTAATATATTTACCTTAAATTAGCTTGGTATATATCGATATTCTAAATCTAGTTTGATGGTAGCTTTATATATTAGTATTTTAAGTTTGACTTGGTAGTTAAGGGGAGGTATACTGTATAATCAGTTTATTGACTTCCCAAATTCAAAATTTAAGATAATTTATTAAATTTAGAAATGCTTTCTTAAGCTTAGCTTATTCAAAAAAGAGATTTAACATAAATTAATATATAAATACAATTTATCATTAAATAAATAAATAAATAAAAACTGATAGTCTAACGTCTGGCTTTAATATATCCATGAGGTCTTCTTGTAAGACAAATCCAACATTATAAGTACTGTTTAATTTTTTATTATTAAAAATTAATTTTTTATATAGTTTGAATTATTTTAATATGTTAAACTAAAAAATAATTTTTTAAAAATAAAAAAATTATTATTTTAATATAAAAAATATTTTAAAAAATAATTACAGCAATAACCATATATATATGAAGGGCAAAATCGGAAAGAAAATAAAAAATTGAAGCAGAAGGGTTTGTAGAAGAAGTATAACCTTTAACCTAATTCAGCGCACCCTATTGCCTACCTATAAATACTCTTAAACACTTAAACAAAGCCTCTTTCAAACTCCACGGCGCAGATCCGAGGAGTTTGGGCTGTTATTGATTTCTCTATTCAATCTTCAGCTTCCTTTTAATCTCTCTCCTGTTCTTTCTTGCTATCAATCACTCCATCACTCCCAGGTCTCTCTCTCTCTCTCTCTCTCGCTCTCTCTATGCAAAAATGTAGTTACTTTTGTTGTGTCCGTGCGCCTATGATGCTGTTATTGCTTGCTGTCATGGATCTCTGGATTGGTTGATTTCTTGAATGTTTTTAATAGCTGGGCTATCTGATTTTCACTTATTGAGATCTGGGGTTGATCGGTTTTTTCCTTTTGTTGGTAAAGTTTTCATTTTTTTTGGTTTTCCTTATCGTTTCTTATGAGCTGTTAGGGTTAGGTTCAGGAAATTGCAGGTGTTTTTTCTTTTCAACTCGGTCTGGTTGGAGATAAGTTTAACACAATAATATCTTTTTATGAGATTGTTTGATAATCTTTTGATGCGGCTTATCTCATATTATTGCGGCTTATTTTGTCAAAACGCTTTAATTTAATTTAATTTGATGGATATGTAACTTGTTGCGTAAGTACCACACTGCTGTAATAACACATATATGTTTTATGAGGATGATGTCTTAAAAGAGCAACAAAAGTTGAAGTCTTTCTGGACTATATCTTGCCCTTGATCAGAATTTTTGGAGGGGAGGGTGAAGCAGCGTCTGATGGTTAAGGATTTATTTCCGAAATATCAGTTTTCTGTTTGCCCCTTTTGTATCTTCTCCAGACACTGAAACAGAAGTTTAATGCTTGTACTTCACTCTTAGCTTGGTTTGCAAGTTTGGCATTTCTGTGACATTTTATTCTTTCATTTCGGTTGGCTATAATGAAATATTCACTATCTTTTGTGCTTATGGTAATTAATACTTCTGCTTTATTTTTATGCTTGTCCCCCCACAATCAGATTTATGCGATAGCGTGAATGCATTCTATGTTTTCCTTTTTTCTCATTTGTCAATTATTGGAGCATATGATAGATTCTGAAAGCAGAATATGTTTTACCTGTTCAGTTTTGAAACATGCATGCTATGAACCTTAATCCATTAGAGTAATAAATCTTCCCTCTGCATATAATTTCCTTAATGCAGTCATGGCGGGTTCAGCACCAGAAGGGTCACAATTCGATTCTAAGCAATATGATGCCAAAATGAGTGATTTGTAAGTTTTTTCCTTACAACTCTAGCTGTACAGCAACAGCTCTTGATTGGAAGATGTAATTGACATTCATTTATGCTTTGAAAACAATGCAGGCTCGCAAATGATGGACAAGATTTCTTCACATCATATGATGAGGTTTATGACACTTTTGATTCAATGGGACTGCAAGAGAACCTTTTGAGGGGCATCTATGCCTATGGTAGGTAGCTTTATAATTGCAGATGTGCTTTCTTTTGGTATCTTAATGGGTTGATGGCAAGACACATATAACTTCCCTAGTTGCAGTTGCAAACCTATCCTTTAGGTTCTTTCTTCTGCTGGAACCTTGATTTTTGACCTATGATTACAGTTTTGATTGTTGGATAAAAAAATAATCCTCGCTTCTTGTACTATGATGCTTAAATTCTGGTAGCTCCATCTTTTTCTTGTTCTAATTGATGCATCCTAATTTATTTTTCAAGGTTTTGAGAAGCCATCTGCAATCCAGCAAAGAGGAATTGTTCCATTCTGCAAGGGCCTTGATGTGATTCAGCAGGCTCAGTCAGGAACTGGGAAAACAGCAACCTTCTGCTCTGGTATTCTCCAGCAACTTGATTATGGTCTAGTGCAATGTCAAGCTTTGGTCCTTGCGCCCACTAGGGAACTTGCACAGCAGATTGAAAAGGTTATGCGGGCACTTGGTGATTATCTTGGCGTCAAAGTTCATGCTTGTGTTGGTGGCACAAGTGTTCGTGAGGACCAACGCATTCTTCAAGCTGGAGTTCATGTTGTTGTTGGCACTCCTGGTCGTGTGTTTGATATGTTAAGAAGGCAGTCACTTCGTCCAGATTACATTAAAATGTTTGTCCTGGATGAGGCTGATGAAATGCTGTCCCGTGGTTTCAAGGATCAGGTTTGCCTTCATACTTGATCCCAAGTTTATTTCTTAGACTTGAGAGCTCTTAATGTTTTTTTATAAATAATTTATTGTTCTAATACTGTTTTTCCACTTGCTGTCAGATCTATGATATTTTCCAGTTGCTGCCATCTAAAGTTCAAGTTGGTGTGTTCTCCGCTACCATGCCACCTGAAGCCCTTGAGATCACAAGGAAGTTCATGAACAAGCCTGTGAGGATCTTGGTTAAGCGTGATGAGCTTACCCTTGAAGGTATCAAACAGTTTCATGTCAATGTTGATAAGGAGGAGTGGAAGCTTGAAACTCTCTGTGATCTATACGAGACCCTAGCCATCACTCAGAGTGTTATTTTTGTTAACACCCGCCGCAAGGTTGACTGGCTGACAGACAAGATGCGAAGCCGTGACCACACAGTCTCAGCTACTCATGGTGATATGGACCAGAACACTCGTGATATCATTATGCGAGAATTCCGGTCTGGCTCTTCTCGAGTTCTCATCACAACTGATCTCCTGGCCCGTGGTATTGATGTGCAGCAAGTGTCCCTTGTCATAAATTATGATCTGCCAACTCAACCAGAAAACTACCTTCACCGTATTGGACGAAGTGGACGTTTTGGAAGAAAGGGTGTCGCCATTAACTTTGTGACAAGGGATGATGACAGAATGCTGTTTGATATCCAGAAGTTTTATAATGTGGTCATCGAGGAGCTGCCATCTAACGTGGCTGATCTCCTGTGATGAGATTTTTGGTGAAAAAGGGTTTCTTATTTTCCCAGTACTATTTTAACGAATTGTTTTCCTTTCTTTGCTGTTTAGAGTCGTTAAATTTGATGTTCTGAGACATCGGACAGTTTAATCTCACATTGGTTGGTCCTCCCTTCATTATTACAGCATGAAGGGATTTGACGTTGGACTTATTATTTTCAAGTTCTGTTTGCATGCTGTGCTTTTGTACTTTGCACCCCCACCTTCATTTCAGTTTTCTGTTACAGCTGAGGGTGTTGGTTTGCTTTGATGTGTAGTCGTTTCATATTTTTTATTTTTATTCTCAACGTGTCCTGTAATGGCTGTGCTAACACAACACAAGTGACTGGATCTACATCTGTCCGTCATCTCCTATGAATTAGTAAGGCAAGAAAAGAATGATACGATTCTCTTTGTTCTGTCTATTTCTCTCGCTCTGCTCTGTTTTCTCGGTTACCAAAACAGCTAGAGGAAGAAGAACAACTACATGATGAGGATCCTGATTACATTATAAAAATGCGATGTCATTGGAGGGCACACACAAACTTGTCTGTCTTCTCCTATAAAAAAATTTAAACATAAATAAAAGGCATCAGTGTTGTCAAATCTGAGATTCCAAAAACTTAAAAAACTCTTAATTCGTGTCTATAATAATTAAATAGAAAAAAAAATTATTATTAAGAAACTATAGACAAAACTAAAGCATTAATTTTTTACTGTGAACTGCACAGTGCAGTCCACAATAAAAAGCAAAACAAAGGCATACGCCACAGGTTATTATTATTTTATTTTTTGCATAAAAATATCAAAAAAGTCTAATATCTAAGAGAAAAAACAGCTAGAGGAAGAACAACTACATGATGAGGATCCTGATTACATTATAAAAATGCGATGTCATTGGAGGGCACACACAAACTTGTCTGTCTTCTCCTATAAAAAAAATTTTAACAAAAAAATTAATTAAAAGAAATAAATAAATAAATAAAAGGCATCAGTCTTTTTACTAATAACTAATAAAGAAAAAAAAAATAAATCAACCCAGTTAATTTGTCAAATCTGAGATTCGTGTTATGAAAGTATGATAACTAAATAGAAAAAAGATTTAATATTAATGAACTAAATTTAAAAAAAAAAATTAAAAAGGAAAAAGTAAAGAGAAAAAAACTTGAGGAACAAAAAAAACTAATGAAGAAAAAGAAAAAATCTGAATCAACTGGCTTAACCCGTCAAATCAGATTATCCCGTCAAACTTGGGATTCGTGTCATGAAAATATAATAATTAAATAGAAAAAAAAATTTATTATTAAGAAACTATAGACAAAACAAAACTAAATGGCATTAATTTTTTTACTGTGAACTGCACAGTGCAGTCTACAATAAAAAGCTTAAAAAAGGAAAAGAAAAAAAAAAAACAAAGGCATACGCCACAAGTTATTATTATTTTTATTTTTGCATAAAAATATCAAAAAAATTCTAATATCTAAGAGTGTTAGGTTTTTTTGCAAAAATATACTCAAGAGCCTTGGCTCTAGCTGCAACGCTTGATCCAAGAGTAATATTTATAATATTAATAATAATATTAAATTTATATTACTTAAGTTTAAGTGAGTTTGACTGCAACATCGGACCCAAGAGCCTTGGATGTGGGTCTGGCTACAAGGTCGTGTCATAAAAGTGTGATAATTAAATAGATTAATTAAAAAGAAAAAAAACAAAGAAAAAAAAACCAACAGGAAAAAAAAAACTAATGAAGAAAAAGAAAAACATCTGAATTAACTGGGTTAACTCGTCAAACTTAGAATTCGTATCATGAAAGTTTGGTAACTAAATAGAAAAAAAAAAAATTAACGGGTTAACCTAGAATTAACTGGGTTAACCAATCAAGCCCAGGATACGTGTCATGAAAGTCTGATAATTAAATAGAAAAAAAATTTAACAATAACAAACTACACTAAACATAAAAAATTAATTAAAAAGAAAAATAACAAAAAACAATATTCGGGTTAACTCGTCAAACCAGTTTAACTCATCAAATCCGAGATCTGTGTCATGAAAGTCTGATAACTAAATAAAAAAAAATCACATTAACAAACTAAAATAAATAAATAAAAAATTCAGTAAAAGAAAAAAACACATAAAAAAGAAAAAAAAAAAACCATAAAGGCATAAAAAAAAAAAAAATTAAAAAAAAAACCGCTAAAAGTTTAACTGTGCTCTATGCAGCACACAGTGAAACACTGATACATAAAAGGCATGGGGAAAGCTACAATATCTTCCCTACATCTTTTACAGTATTGTTAACTAGATCATTAATTTGTGTTGTTAACTTGACTTAAAATATAATGTATATTATATATTTTAAAAAAATAATAATAAGATGATATATTAGATGATTTGGTGGGTTAGCATCTCAAATTTATGATTTATCTAAGTTATGATTATAAAGTTTAATTTTGAGTCAATTTAATGTTAATAATGAAATTGAAAAAAAAAAAAAAAAGTGGAGTCAACTTGGATTAATCTATCAAATTCGTGATCTGTATCATGAGATCGGTATAGACTCATAGAAAACATATAAAAAACTATATAATTTAATTATCAACTAGCTTGATATTGAAAGATATAATTAAAAAACAAATTAAAAAAAAAAACAAAAAAATACCCAATCTAGCCCGAGTTAACTTGTCAAAACTTAGATAACTCTATACAAAACAATAAAAAAATTATAAACCTAATTCCACCAGATTTAATATTAAAGGTTGAAATAAAAAAAAATAATATTAAAGCCATGTGATTAAGAAATCTGATATAAAAAAAATAAAAAAAAAATTATAAAATTCAATTTTTAAATAACCTTATTAATCAAGTGACGAATACCTAAATAAATATCTGGAATTGATAAATAAAATAGGAATATCTAAATTTTTTATATCATTAAATAATAAGCAAGATATAGATATAGTAAAAATTCAATCCTTAGATATTCATTATTATCCATACTTTTTGGATGATATAACAATCTTGTATGAATAGTCTATGTGCGTAGAACTTGTATTTGTTATCCATATTATCCATAAAAGAACACCATCTTTTCCATTTCTTTCATTACAAAACCTCTAAAAAAATGTAGCAAAAATATTAAACACTCATGCATAAAAAACAAGATGTTTTAAAGTTAGGGGTAATTCAGTAGATCAAATTAACTATAAAATAACCGAGCTTGACGTTGAGAGGGAAGAACTACAAAAGGCAATGGATAACATACCATGGTTGGAAACTACAATACGAGTACTAGAAACAAGCAATAAGGCTTTAGCAACCAGAAATAGAGTACTAATCACAGATAATATCTTTTTTTATGACAACATAAGACAAATGACAAAGTAGATTGAGCAAATTCATGTTATGATGAAAGGTTGCAACAACAGGCCACCTAAATTGAAAATAATGTTATGAGGTACCAAGAACATATATGTGATTAGTACTTAAAAGTGTATTTTTATCAATGTTTTATATCATCATATTGCATTTAAAGTATCATTAAATTCCCTAATTTAAGCATATTTTATAATAACAAGTCTGACAACATAATATATCTTTAATTTATGGTAAATACTCATTTTGAATGCAGACATATCTCATAATTTAAAGGATTGATTGATGTTTTTAATTATTGAAAGTGAAAAGACAAAGAGAGGGCTAAGCTTAAAGAAGAAATGCTGGCTTAATTCAAATTGTAATATCATTCGTTTATTGGATCATAACTGGAGCTATAAAACATGGATTTAGGTCTGGTTTATATGGATGGAAAGCTAAGACATAGACCTAAAACTTTCATTAGAGTCCAAGATTAAAAACGACTGTTTTCAAGTTCAAATTATAGCAACAAAAGAGAAGTTGAAGTCTGTCCTGCAGCCCAAACACTATTCAGTTTTCAGCCCATATCTTGATTTCTAGAAATCCAAATGAGCTCATTTTTGTTTTGTTGGAAATATGAGATAAATTTTCAGAACTTTTATGAGGACTATCTGTTTAAATTCTAACGTTAACAATGACGTTTTGTTCAGACAAGAAAATAATGGTTGTCATTAAGTCAAGAGGTGGCCACCCACTCAATAATTAGTCATCAAATCAATAGTTCTGAATTTTAGCCTATAAAAGGAGGCATTTGTCATACATTTAGACATCTTGGTTTTCAGATCAAGAACATATTCTTGCTTTCTTTCTTTGTATTTTTGTAATGTTTAAATTTTGCTTTCATTAATCTCTTATTTATGCTTTTCATCACAACTATGTTTTTATCTAGTTTATTTATGTTTCTCTTCTTCACAATGTTTAGCTAAGTTTATTATGTCAAGGTAAAAAGGTTTCACTAATGGTGTTAGAATATGTATAATATAAACTCAATATGGACTTCAATGTTTATATCTAAGAAAGTTTGTTATTAACTTATTTTATTTTATTAATTCTTAATACCTTACTTGTTAAATGATTAATCTAGATTTGTGTTGTACAACCCTTGGTACAACAACTACTTGGCACTTTCATAACCTACTATATGGTATAACCGATATTTGTGCTATGAAAGGAACTTGATTTGTTGGTTAACATAAGTTAACATCATGAATTCCTAATAATATTTAAAAGTATGGTATTACTAAAATAAGATAATTAATATGATCATGTTAAAATTTATAATGAACTATTAAGGATAAATCGTTCAATTAGAAACCTTATTTGTGTGTAGTTTCCATTTGATTAATAAAAAGCGTTTATACTATACTTATTTCTAATACTATTAGTGGATCCTCTAACCTTGAGAATTGCTTTTATCTTTGATTAATACTTACATCAATATCACATCTCAAAAGTTCTCTTCAAGTCCTTTTCATTTATTATTTATAATTTTATATAGTTTACCTCCCTGTGGTTTGACTAGGTTTTGCTGAGTTATTTATTACTTCGACACTTCTGCACTTGGGATAAAACATCAATCTTTTGATTGTGTCAATGAGTGTCATCACTTCCTTCATTAGAAACACTAGTAGAGGAAATGCTTTTTATGAGTAGTGATGTATAGGACTTTTAAATTTTAAAATTTTTCAAATGATGCCCTTTTATTTATAAGAGGGCTACAACCCATCTTTCTTTCTAATGTGTTTTGAAATTCAACCATAATAAGAAATTGACAAATGCTCCTTTACAACAACCAGTTGGACTTAAAAATCTTGCCCAAGAAATTACGAAAGTCATGAATCAGTTCATAAAGGCTAATCCATATCTAATATGCATTGACATATGCATTGTGATTATTGCATTTTATCGTATATTTGTTTATAAATTGTCACATATATGTACAGGTTGTGAAATATAGGTCCCCGCCTAAGATCTATAATGCATGATTAAGAAAAAAAAATGGAGAACGAAGAGAGAGCTCATCTGTAATCACATTATCAAAATGAGTTAGAGTCCATGAAGAATGAAGTCACTCGAATGACCAATCTACTAAAGCAACTTTCAGACTTAATGAAGATAAGGTGAATGACATGTCGTTCGTCAGCTTGCACCTCTGTTTTGATAGTTTTGACTAATTAAGTTGACAACTTCAAACGCTTGAATGTGGATTTACAGACCTCCAAATTAAGTAAGGTTGGATCCAAATAAAAGGTGTGCCCCCTTATACCAATTTCAGGTGGTCTCGGGGAATAATGATGTCAAAATTGCTTTGACAATACCTCGAAAATGGACAACTCAGTCAGTCTTGATAGTGCAACCATCATGCAAAAAACAATTTGGTTTTTATGTGTTCACATATAAAGGCTTCTTAATGGGTTTTTATCAAGGGTTCTCAACACTCCCCTCAAGATCAAGAGGTTAAAAATAGATTAAACACCTCCTAAAACCCTAACAAAACCTTATAAATAGCTCCCTTAAGATCAAGAAAAAAAAAGGCTGAAAAACAAAAAGAAAAGAAAGGAGGAGGAGAAAAAAAAAAAAAAAACTTAGATAATAAAAACCTAAGAAAAGGTTTCTTAAGTTTTGGAAAGGGGGAGTAAGCTTGTGAGTAGTACAACCTTCAAAAAAATAAATAAATAGAGAGTAGTTGTTCTATATATATATATATATATAATTTCTGGCCTTCTTTTTGTTGTTTTTTCATTTGTTTTGTATTACATTTATGTTTACAAGCATAAAAAAAGAGGTTGGAATGCTCAACAAGTAATGTTGCTTTCACGTCTTTATTGCTATAATTTCTATTTAATGAAGTTATTTTAGATTTTTTTTTTATGTATTAAAGTTG